>NC_091553.1:1475864-1495864 GCF_042767895.1 Penaeus vannamei
GGGAGAGAGAGACAGAGAGAGAGACAGAGACAGAGACAGAGAGCGAAGCAGAGAGAGTATCGTGTACGTAGTGTTACCCATACCGACGAATTCACGCGATAAGACCCCCCCCTTCCTCCCCTCCCCCCGCTTATTCGTGAATACCGGGCCAAAATCCGCCGGTGCCTGCGCCTCGCAAAACCCCGCTCGGCTCCCGTTCGCGCTCGTAGGCCTACTCATCCGACCAGTCCCGTTACATTCAGCTCCGTAAGGCCTCCTCGATTGCATCCCGTTACCGCTCGTAGAGCCTACTCGACCATCCCGTTACCGCTCGTCAGGCCTACTCGACCATTAATCCCGTTACCTGCATCTGTAGGCCTATTCGACCTTCCCGTTCGCGCTCGTAGGCCTCCTCGACCATCCCGTTCGCGCTCGTAGGCCTACTCGACCATCCCGTTACCGCTCGTAGGCCTCCTCGACCATCCCGTTACCGCTCGTAGGCCTACTCGACCATCCCGTTACCGCTCGTAGGGACACCTGCTCGGAGCGCTTTGCCCGTTCGCGCTCGTAGGCCTACTCGACCATCCCGTTCGCGCTCGTAGGCCTACTCGACCATCCCGTTACCGCTCGTAGGCCTACTCGACCATCCCGTTACCGCTCGTAGGCCTACTCGACCATCCCGTTACCGCTCGTAGGCCTACTCGACCATCCCGTTCGCGCTCGTAGGCCTACTCGACCATCCCGTTCGCGCTCGTAGGCCTACTCGACCATCCCGTTACCGCTCGTAGGCCTACTCGACCATCCCGTTCGCGCTCGTAGGCCTACTCGACCATCCCGTTACCGCTCGTAGGCCTACTCGACCATCCCGTTCGCGATCGTAGGCCTACTCGAGCATCCCGTTCGCGCTCGTAGGCCTACTCGACCATCCCGTTACCGCTCGTAGGCCTACTCGACCATCCCGTTCGCGCTCGTAGGCCTACTCGACCATCCCGTTACCGCTCGTAGGCCTACTCGACCATCCCGTTCGCGCTCGTAGGCCTACTCGACCATCCCGTTCGCGCTCGTAGGCCTACTCGACCATCCCGTTACCGCTCGTAGGCCTACTCGACCATCCCGTTCGCGCTCGTAGGCCTACTCGACCATCCCGTTACCGCTCGTAGGCCTACTCGACCATCCCGTTCGCGCTCGTAGGCCTACTCGACCATCCCGTTCGCGCTCGTAGGCCTACTCGACCATCCCGTTACCGCTCGTAGGCCTACTCGACCATCCCGTTACCGCTCGTAGGCCTACTCGACCATCCCGTTACCTTGCATCACAACCTGGACGCGGCCGACCATTCGACAAAAAGCCGCCGTGACAGGTCTTTCTTCCTCGGACAGGTGCGAGCGCGAGCAGCCAGACCGGCCGGACTCTGTCACCCGGGAGAGTCCGGCCGCAAAAGAACTCGAAGACCTTGCTAAAGCGGCCGGAGATTTTTATCGGGACGCGGATCCCCAATATGGACGGGGGACAAGGGAGTCCGCAGGCCTTTGGGTATTAATAAAACAACAATCGCCACTTGCAAAAAAAAATGGCTCGACGGGAAAATACCACAGTCTGTTCGGTCGATTCACGATTCAGGGCGAATCACACACAAGCCATTCGTCGTAAGTCCTTCGCAGTTGTTGACGGTCGCTTTTCAATCGAATCTCTACGACCTGATAAGTGACCTGATAAGCGACCTGAAAGGCAAGAGATTCGCCCTTCCCACGGACGCCTTCCACCGGTTTCCACGCTGTCTCTCGCGAAAAGGGACGCGCGTGTGGGGTCGGATTGACGCCTCCGGTTCCTCTTCTTCCGAGAGGAAGAGGGACCCCGCGTGGACGGAGGCAAAATCCACGGCCATTCGTAAATATATACATACATATATCTACAACCGATATTTCCTCTTTCCTCTCCGTATTCCTCTCCTCTTCCCCTTCTTATCTTCGTCCTCCTCTTCCACTTCCTCTCCTTCTCCTTCCTCCTCTTCTTCCTCTCCTCCTTCTCCCTCTCCTTCTCCTCCTCCTTCCTCCTCTTCTTCCTCTCCTTCGTTCCTTCCCTCCTCCTCTTCCTCTCCTTCTCCCTCTCCTTCTCCTTCCTCCTCTTCCTCTCCTCCTGATTAGCGCCTCCCGCCCGCCTCCCCACTCCCTTTCCTCCCCCACTTCCTCACTTTAGTCAACTTTCGCGATGCTCTGAAAAATCCGCTTCCTCTCTCTCTCTCCCTCCTCCGCTTTCATCTCCTCCTGTCCCCTTTCCTGGTCTCTCGCCGTCCCCTCCCCCCCCTTCCCCCCTCACCTTCGTCACTTTGCTTTGCTTGCCCCCCTTCGTTCCCCCCTCCCCCTTGGATCCACCCCCTCCCCCTACTGCCTCCCTCTGCCCCTTTCGCTCCATCCCCTCCCCTTTCCCGCTCCACCCCCTCCCCTTTCGCTCCACCCCCTCCCCTTTCGCTCCACCCCCTCCCTTTCGCTCCACCCCCTCGCCCCTTCGCCCCCTCCTCCCCTCACCGCCCCGCGCTGGCAAGCCTCTTCCCGCTTTGTGCTTCCCCGACCGTCAAGCTGTTGAACTTATCTCTCGCTTTTTCTTTATATCTTGCGCGAATATCAGGCAGGTGCAGGGATCTCCTCTCCTCTCCTCTCCTCTCTCTCTCCTCTTCTCTTGCTCTTCTTCCTCACTCGCTTTCCCTTACCCCTTCCTCTTTCTCCTATTGCTTTTCCCTCTCTGGCTGCCACTCTCCTTCCCTCCCACTTTTTTTCTTCTTCCTTTCCCTCTTCTCTCTCCTTCTCCTCCTCTCTCTCCCTCTCCCTCTCCCTCTCCCTCCCTCCCCTCCCTCTCCCTCTCCCTCTCCCTCTCCCTCTACCTCTCCCTCCCTCTCCCTTCTTCCCTTTCCCATTCCCTCTCCCTCTCCCTCTCCCTCTCCCTCTCCCTCCCTCATTATTATTCTTTTCTCTGCATTTTTATTCATGCATTGTTGTGTGCCTGTTATGCTCGTGTTTGTCCAATGAGTCTAAATTCTTTGTGGGTTTGTAACTTCGGCTTTGTTTTTATGTGCGTGCGCGTGTGCGTGCGCTCGGGAGGGCCGCCTGCCTGCTCGCTCCCGAGTGCTCGTGCCCGCGTGCGGCGGCGGAGGCGGCGGCGGCACCTGGCGGCCCAGAGAGAGAGGGGAAGAGAGAGGGGAAGGGAGAGACGAAGGGAGGAGAGAGGGAAAGGGAGAGACGAAGGGAGGAGCGAGGGAAAGGCTAAGAGAAAGAGGGAGGGAGGGAAAGAGGAAAGAAGTAAAGAGAAGGGAAATGACGAGAGGGAAAACGAAGAGTAGAGAAGAGACACAAAGTAAAGAGGAGAGAGAGAGCGCGAGAGAGAGCGAGAGAGAGAGAGAGAGAGAGAGAGAGAGAGAGAGAGAGAGAGAGGGAGAGAGAGAGAGAGAGAGAAAGAGAGAGAGAGAGAGAGAGAAAGAGAGAAAGAGAAAGAGAGAGAAAGAGAAAGAGAGAGAGAGAGAGAGAGAGAGAGAGAGAGAGAGAGAGAGAGAGAGGAAGAGAGAGAGAGAGAGAGAGAGAAGAGAGCGAGCGCTTCCTCTGACGTCACGGGTCCCAGACCGGCCCTCGGGTAATAACGGCAGCCCTTCCTTCTCCTCCAGCGCGCTCGTCGGTCGTCAGGCGGAAGGGGAGGGAGGCAGGGGGAGGGACAGGGGTTGTGGCAGCAGGTTGGCACGGGGAGGGAGGGGGTGAACAGAGAGACAAAGAGGAGGGCAGGGGTTGGCAAGGGGAGGGAGAGGGAGGGGAGGGGGGGCAGGGGTTGGCAAGGGGAAGGGGGAGGGGGTGAAGGGGTGGGGGCAGGGGTTGGCAAGGGGAAGTGGAGAGACAGGAAGGGGGGTGACAGAAGGAGAAGGGGAAGGAGGAAGAGAAATGGAGAGGGAGAGGAAAAGGAGAAGGGAGGGAGACATGGAGGGAGACAGAAAAGAGAGAGAGGAGAAGGGAGGGGAGGAGCAATGGAGGGAGAAGGAGAAGGAGAAGGGGAGGGAAGAATGGAAGGAGATTGAAAAGGGAGAGAGAAGGAGAAGAGGGGCAGGGGAGGGAAGGAGAAATAGAGGGAGACAAGAGAAAGGGGAAGAGAAGAAGAGCGGAATGGAACAGCAGACGAAGAAGGTGTGTGGAAGAGAGAGTAGTGGAGGCGTGGGGGAAACAGAAGGGGGGGGGGGCGGGGGTTGCAGAGAGGAGGAAGGGGGAGTGGCTGAGGGAGGGGGCGAGGGGAGCCAAGGGGGGGGGGGTAAGCGAAGAGGATAATTAATCACGACGGGATAAGGGAAGAGGCACTGGCCAGAGGAGAGGAGGAGCAAGGAAGCGAGAGAAAAAGACAGAAACGAATGTAGGATGAGAAGGACGAGGATGAGAAGGACGAGGATGAGAGGGACGAGGATGGGATGACGAGGAGAGAAGAGAGGGCGAAGACGGAGAAGCAAGAGAGGAAGAAAGGGGAATGAGGGCGGGAAAGATCAACAGACAGAACAGGGAGGTGGGAGAAGAGAGAGAAAATGCAAATGAGAAAGGATGGAAATGGCAAAAGAGAGAGAGACAAAGAGGAGATGAACAGCACCAACCGATAAAGCGTGGAGGGAGGAGACAGGAGGGGCGGACTGCCAAAACCTCTGACCTTCAACGTGCAACATTAAGAGTGACCCATTGTGTTCATTTCTCTATTTCACTTGCTCTCGCTCGCTCGCTCTGCCTCTCTAAATACATGCACATATACACAAATACATATATACATATACACATGTATTTGCGCGTGCGTGCGTGTACGCGTGCGTGTGTGTGCGTGAGCGTGTGCGTGTACGTTTCCGTGTGCGTTTGCATGTGTATGTTTTTGTGTGTGCGCGCGTGTGTGTGTGTGTCTCACTTGCAAACAGACATTTGTTTGTCAGTAAACTGGCACGGATCGAAATAGGCCTACAAGGCACCCGAATCTACCCACCCTTTCAGGTAGCGCGTCTTGGGCCTATATCGTATCTTCTCGGTGTCTAATATAGATTATTCTTATTCTTCCCTTTCTTCCTTTCCACCCCAGCCCCATAAATAATGCTCTTTCTTTTATTCCTTAAAAAAAAAAAATCAATTTCACCGATGACATAGGCCTATATTATCTTCTAAAGGGCACTGAAAAAAAACAAATTCTGATCCTAATGAATTTATGAAATCACCTTTTTTTCAGTTCATGAAAACACAGCCTAAAATAAATGCCCCATAAAACGCTTTCCTAAACCGGGGGAAAAATATACTCTAACCCTTTTTCAAAGACCTTCTCCAGAACAATGGGCGACCTCTTCAAAAACTTACTTGGGGAAAAATGCCTTAAAAACTTACTTAATGCTATTTTTAGCTTTTCTTTTTTTTCCCCTACCTGCCGATTTCATTAAATGCGACCCATGGAGAGCCTCACGTCCATGAACTCACTCACTCACTCACTCACTCACTCACTCTCTCTCTCTCTCTCTCTCTCTCTCTCTCTCTCTCTCTCTCTCTCTCTCTCTCTCTCTCTCTCTCTCTCTCTCTCTCTCTCTCTCTCTCTCTCTTTTGCTTTCTGTGGATGCCCGACGAAAGGTCAGGTAAAGGTCGCGAGAAGGTTAGGTAAAGTCACGTTAAGAAACACTATTACGTGATGGGGAGAGGAGGGAGGAGGGAGGAAGAGGGGAGAGAGGGAGGAGGAAGAGGAGAGAGAGGAGGAGAGAGAGAGAGAGAGACAGAGAGAGAGCAGAGAGAGAGAGAGAGAGAGAGAAAGAAGACGAGATAGATAAGAGAGAGAGAGAGAGGCAGAGAAGACGAGACAGATAGAAAGAGGGACAGAGAGAAAGCGAGAAAGCAAAAAAATAGCGAGAGAGAGAGAGAGAGAGAGAGAGAGAGAGAGAGAGAGAGAGAGAGAGAGAGAGAGAGAGAG
This sequence comes from Penaeus vannamei, assembly GCF_042767895.1. Lineage (NCBI taxonomy): Eukaryota > Metazoa > Arthropoda > Malacostraca > Decapoda > Penaeidae > Penaeus > Penaeus vannamei. Next base: position 1,481,790 of record NC_091553.1, read on the forward strand.
AGAGAGAGAGAGAGAGAGAGAGAGAGAGAGAGGAAGTCGGAGATGGAGATAAAAAAAATGCAGGACCGATACACATAAGGACAAGGAAAGAAGAGAAGGAAGGAGGAGAGGAGGAGGAGGTCCTGGGGCGAAGGAGAAGGGAACGGGAGAGGAGGAGAGGAATCGAAGGAGGAGAGAGAGAGAGAGGCTAAAGAACCAGGAAGAAGGAAGAGAAGAAGGAAGCGAGGAGGGACTGGGGAGGCGGCCCGTATCGGCGGAGTCACGGCATCCGTCAATACCTGGGGCGAGCGCCGAGGGGCCGAGGAGCCGAGGAGCCGAGGGGCCGAGGCCGGCCTCCTCAGCGCCATCAAATCCCCGATAAAGAAGGCACCCTTTCAAGCCTCATGCCCCCCTCCCCCGCCCTGAGCCTTCCCCTCCCACCTCCCCATCCCTCTCTCCTTCCCTCGGTCCTCCCCTGCTCTCTGTTTACCCCCCCTGCCCCATCTCCCCCTCCCCCTCCCCTTCCCTCTGCCCCCTCCCCCTCCCCTTCCCCTCTGCCCCATTCCCACTCCTTCCCCATCTGCTCACTCCCCCCACCCGAGCGAGCGTCCCTAAAGGTGTGGGCGAGAGGACGCTATCGCCACACGCCCCGATGGCTCTGTTCACCCCCACCCTCCCCCTCCCCCCTTCCTCCCCCTCCCACCCTCCTCCCCTCCCCCCCACGTAAGACGCCGGCCTCGTATCTTCGCTCTCGCTCCCTCATAACTCATGAATCGGCCTCGCGTGACCTTTCATCACCTCACACCCCCGTCCGCTCTTCCACCTCATTCACCCTTCAATTCATAGATTTACCCCGCCTTCAATCTGCACCCAAATCAATCTGCATCTCAATCGATCAATCTATTCCTACATCCATCTCTTCCTTTCTCCTTACCAGTGGGGAGGGAGGGAGGGAGGGAGAGAGAGAGAGAGAGAGAGAGAGAGAGAGAGAGAGACAGAGAGAGAGAGAGAGAGAGAGAGACAGAGACAGAGACAGAGAGAGAGAGAGAGAGAGAGAGAGAGAGAGAGAGAGAGAGAGAGAGAGAGAGAGAGGAATAGGAGAGGTTCCCAACCTTTTTTTCATTCCGCGGCCCCCACCAATATGCAACATCTCCGTGGCCCCGTTCAGTGTCTATCGCCTTTTCAGATTCCGTTATTACAAATCACGAATAGCGTAACAGCGTCAATAGCTACAGAACAAGAACACTTTATAGAAAAAATCTAATTCATTGCCATGTAAGAGAGATTTAAATGTAGCTATTACAGGCGAGATAAAATTCCGCTTAATTCGACGTCATCATTTTCGAACTGCTCCACGCCCCCCCCCAACCCCACCCCACCCCAGAGAGTTCCCCGTGGCCCATAGGTAGGTCAGGACCCCCCCCCCCCTACCCTATACAAAATACACTCTCTCTACCAATTCCTGCCTTTCCACCTCTCTTCATTTCAATCAATTTCTCTCTCTCTGTTCCAAATCTATTACTCCCTCTAAACAACACCTAGATATCTTTTTTCCTTCTGTGTATTTCTCACCTTCCAACCTCCCCCGTCGACTCTCGATCGAACTCTCCCCGTCTATCTGTTCTTAATCTTAACCCCCTTTCGCAAAACACGAACCAATCTCTTTCTTGGTCTATTTCCAAGTCTAATCCTTAATCTAATCTTAATCTAATCTTTCCAAGTCTAATCCTTAATCTATTTCCAAGTCTAATCCTTGATCTAATCTTTCCAAGTCTAATCCTTAATCTAATCTTTCCAAGTCTAATCCTTAATCTAATCTTTCCAAGTTAATCCTTAATCTATTTCGCGTCCAGCTATTGCTAGATTTCCATCTCCATCAATCACACCTGTCTGTCTGTCTCCAACTCTCCCTCTGCATCCACCAATCACCTAAGTCAATCTCTCCCTCCATTTCACTCCCTCACAGGCGGGGAAGAAGAAGAATAGGACAAGAAGAAGAAGAGGACAAGAAGAAGAAGAAGAAGAAGAAGAAGAAGAAGAAGAAGAAGAAGAAGAAGAAGAAGAAGAAGAAGAAGAAGAAGAAGAAGAAGAAGAAGAAGAATAGGACAAGAAGAAGAAGAAGAATAGGACAAGAAGAAGAAGAAGAGAACAAGAAGAATCAGAAGAGAACAAGAAGAATCAGAAGAGAACAAGAAGAATCAGAAGAGAACAAGAAGAATCAGAAGAGAACAAGAAGAAAAAGAGGACAAAAAGAAGAAGAAAAAAACAGAAACCTCCCACTCCCTCGCCCTCAAACCCTAAACCTCCGGCCCCATCCTTCTCCTCCTCCTCCTCCTCCTCCTCCTCCCCCCCCCCTTCGGCCGAATCCCCATCTGGCCCCCTCCCGAAATGCTGGGGTTCCGCTCCCCTCGCGTCCGCCGCGGAAGCTGTCTCGTCACTCACGCTAAGGGGCTTCCATCATAAAAAAAGTAAAAAAAAAATAAAAAGCTAAAAAAAATTAAAAAAAAAAGAAAATGTAAGCACCTGGAATCCTTCCACCGGGGCTCCTCCATCACCGCCGCAAAATTCTGATCTCTCTATCTATCCGTCTACCTAACACACACACACGCGCGCGCAAACCTCTACTGAAGCGCCGCTTCAACTAATAGCAAATGTAATTAGTATTACAATTAGTAATTGCAATAGCAATAGTAACAGTAATAATAATGATGATAATACTAACAATAATAGTAATATCAATACTAATAACATGATGATACTACTACTAATAGTGCTAATAATACCAATAAAACAATAATAATAATAATAATAATAATAATAATAATAATAATAGCACTAAAGATAACAATACCAAAAAAAGAAAAAACAAAAAAAACGAAAAAGATGGAACAAAAAATCCGCAAAACATTTACCTAATAACGCAAAAATAATGCCCCCCAAGCCAAGTCCCCCCCCCCATCAACCATCCACGCTGGCATCCCGCCCTCAACGCGGGGTCGGCGGAACAGCGCCCGCCCGACAGCGCTCCGTATCGGCCCGCAATAAAAAAAAAAAAAAAAAAAAAATAATAATAAATAAATAAATAAATAAATAAATAAAAAAAAATAAAAAAAGAAAGAAAGAAAAAAGAAAGAAAGAAAGAAAGAAAGAAAGAAAGAATGAAAGAAAGAAAGAAAGAAAGAAAGAAAGAAAGAAAGAAAGAAAGAAAGAAAGAAAGAAAGAAAAATAAAAAAGTTGCCGAGTTCAACGTCATATCTGCCAGCGTGTTCGGTTATGGTACAACGAATTAGAGACGCAACGCGGGGATGGAACAACGCGCCCTTTGCTGTACCGCTTATGTGGTGGGTGGTGGGAGATGTAGAAAAAGTAATGGTAATTTTAACTTAAGGATTGTGGTAATGGTGGTGGCGGGAGGATAATTAGGACAACAACAATATCAATACTAATAATTAAAGTAAAAAACAATGACTAATAAAAAATAATAATAATAGTAAATTACAACTTAATGATACCGATAATCATAATAATAATGATAACAATAACAATAATAATAAAATAATAATAATATTAGTAATAAAAATAATAACAATAACAATAATAATGGTAATAATGATAATAATTATAATAATAATGATAATAACAATAGTATCACTAATAATATCAGCAGTCATAATATGAAAAATACTATTAATAATAATAATTCTAATATCATTAACAATAATAATAAAATAACGACAATAAAACTAAGAACAACAATAATAATAATAAGAAGAAGAAGAACAATCATCATCATAATAATACGAAGAAGTTATAGAAGAAGTGGAATAAAAATAAGAAGACTTGCAACCAACGCACTAACCTTCCCCTCCCTCCCCCTCCCCTCCCTCCCCCTCCCCTCCTCCACCCTCTTCCGGCTTACAGTTATATTTGTTCCACAACCTAAATTCCTATCCACTGCCACATTATCCCTGCAAGCCTTCTTTCTCTTTCTCTCTCTCTCTCTCTCTCTCTTCTCTCTCTCTCTCTACCTACCTACCTACCTACCTACCTATCTATCTATCTATCTACCTATCTAACTATCTATCCATCTCTCTCTCTCCCTCTCTCTCTCTCTGTAATTCCATAAAAAAGAAAACTACTACCAACTGTTATCCTTAATAATCACCGTTTACCCACTCACACATTCATCTCCACCATATCTTACACGCCCATTGCAGAAAAAACGGTGCATTTCGGTCAGGCGCAGGGCAGGGCAGGGCAGGGCCAAGCAGTGCAGGGCAGGCGCAGGCCAGGACAGGCGCAGAATGGCAAACCGACAAAAACAAAGACAACACAAACAGGAAAACAGGGCCGCCTCCTGCCAAGGGATCTCAAGGCTACGCGGCCCGGCAGAAGAGAAAGATAAACAAACACGCATCCAAATGAATACCTAAATACACAGACAAATAATCAAATCAACAAGATCGGTAAAGAGAGCGAATAACTAGATCGTCCTGCAGCCAGCAAGGGCAAGGGAGAGAAAGAGCAAGAGGATGAGAAATTGGGATGGAGGCTGGGGAGGGAGAAGGTGAAGGGAAAGGGGAGGGAGGGAGGGAGAGGGAGAGGGAGAGGGAGAGGGAGAGGGAGAGAGAGAGAGAGAGAGAGAGAGAGAGAGAGAGAGAGAGAGAGAGAGAAGAGCGAAGGCAGGCAGAGCGAGAGCGAGGCGAAGCGAGGCGAGCGAGCGAGGCGAGGCGAGCGAGAGCGAAGGCGAAGGCGAGCGAGCGAGGAGCGAGGGAAACAGGCGAGAACGAGAACGAGAGAACGAGAGAACGAGAGAACGAGAGAACGAGAGAGAGCACAGAGGCCGTGCAGGATCTGCCAATCCGCCAGCCAGCCCTCCACAGGAGAGTCTTCGCTTCTCCGTCGAGGCTCTTTACATGAAGAGCTTCTGTCAACCTGCCTCTGGTCATTAAATTCACATCTAGGAACATCTCATCTATACATAAACATCTACTCGTATCAAGGACACCCGGCAATGCCTTCACTTTATACACATTATACATACACGTACTTATATGCATACATACATCATTCATATATGTGTATATAACTAATTAGTATCATCATACCACCACCACAGCCATCACCACCACCATAAAACCATAATAAAAAATATGAACAACTCAAATGAAGCTTTAATAAACAGCTGTTCTTTTTACCGTAACAGGTATCAGAATTTCTTACCGACGCACCTGTCTATCCCAACTAAAACAGCCGACAATCCCCGGTCTGGCCCGAGAAATGCCGTCAGACTGGCAATCTAAAAACAGAAGACTGATTTCATCTCCTCTTCTAAACACATCTTCCTTATCCATGACCTTTAGAGGTCGTAGCAAGAAGACAGAAGACATAGGTCTATCTATATCATGATTTTTGGGTCGACTGATTACTGATTACACGATGTGCTAATTCATCCCATCATGACATCTAATATCACTATCATCCTCCATTACCCAAAATAAATCCCACCTCAGTTACCAAGCTAAAATCCCCTTACGCAAATCGGCCAAGTGTGATGTAGGCCTACACCTGCGCCCATTACTCCCGGACCCCATGACATCTCGGGAACACTTACTCGACAGGCCAGTGTGGACTGAGGGGATCGTCCCTGTCTTACCTGCAATGGAGAAGACAAAAATAATTGATATGTATGAACTGAAAGGTTTATATATGCCCTTTACAATGTCAATGAAGAGGACAATGTCAATAAACGATAATTACACAAAACACAATTACCATAACAATAATAAAGGCACAAAAATAATAAAAAGGATAGCCATAATAACGACGACAACGGCAGCTCCCACCACCACCACCACCTCTACAACAACAACAACAACAACGACAACGACAACAACAACGACAACAACGACAACAACAACAACAACAACAACAACACCATCAGCCACCACCCCACCACCCCCAGCTGCAGTCGTCCCTCACAACCTCTTCCCTGTTTAAGAAAAGAGGGTCGCACTCCACGCTCTCGCACTCGAACCTGCCAATAAATACTCGAGACTCGAGGAGGAAGAAGTGGAGGGGGGAGGACGACGGGGGAGAAGGCCTAGCAAGGAAGAGAAGAAGTGGAAGGCGAGAAGGAAGCACAGGAGGCACAGGAGAAGGAGAGGAGGAGAGAGGGATAGGAGGAGGGAGGGAGGGAAGGAGGAGGGAAGGGGGAGAGAGGGAGGGAGAGAGCGAGAAAGAGAGGGAGAGAGAGAATGAGAGGGAGAGAGAGAGAGAGAATGAGAGGGAGAGAGAGAGAGAGAATGAGAGGGAAAGAGAAAGAGAGAGAGAAAGAGAGAGCGAGAGAGCGAGAGAGAAAGAAAGAGAAAGAGACAGAGCAAGAGAACCTGGAGAAGGAGAAAGAGGAAGAGAAGGAGGAGGAGGAGGAGGAGAAGGAGGATGACCTATTGGTTTCGGATAAGTCGAGCTGGCGAGCGAGCGGCGGCGGGGCGGCGGCTCGGAAGCCCTCGCCCTGGAACGACCTCGCCTCGCGCTCGGGTCTCGTCGTCGACAGCACACCGTCACTGTTGCTATCATCATCATCATCATCATCATTTTGACTATTATCGCCACTACTTTCACCGTTATTATCAAGATTACCACTACTAACATCACTCTCCTTATCACTTTTATTCTTACTCTCGTTATCAGTATCACTACTACTCTCCTTATCAGTTTCATTCCTTCTCTCCTTATCAGTATCATCATTACTGCAGTTGCCAAAAGGACCATCATCATTATCAGCATCATCACAAACACTCCAACTCTCCCCCTCCTCTTCCCCCTCCTCATCACCATCATCACCACCATCACCACCACCTGTTCCCCACTCCTCACCACCACCTCTTCCCCACTCCTCACCACACACCTCTTCCCCCTCCCCTCCCCCCTCCTCTTCCCCCTCCCCCTCCTCCCCTCCTCTTCCCCGTCCTCACCACCACCTCTTCCTCCTCTTCCCCCTCCTCTCCCTCCCCTCCCCCCTCCTCTTCCCCGTCCTCACCACCACCTCTTCCCCCTCCTCACCACCACCTCTTCCCTCTCCTCATCACCACCCTCATCACCACCATCACCACCATTAAAGAGATCGCCGGGAAAGGAAAATGTTGCCAAGTCACCACCAGTCGAGCGGCGGGAATTTCCCCCTCGCTCTTTCTCCCCAACAGGCTTATTTTCGGCCAGTTTCCGGTATGCGGAAAACACGTCCCGAACATGAACTATAAATAAGTAAACACACGCACGTGCTTCTTGCAATCACTATTTTTTTGTTTTGTTTTGTTTTTGAAGTCTTCGTTCGTGAATTTCTGTCTTTTTTGTCATTTTTCTTACTTGCATTTTTTTTTTTTTTTTCTTTTACAAATTTGGGTAATTCAAGATTCCACAATTATATCTATTTAATTTGGTATATTCTTAGTCTTTATTCTTATATACAGCAATCCTATCCTATCCTATCTTCTTATTTCCATTTATTCATCCATTCTTATTCTATCCTTCTAAATATTTCAATTCCATATTTCTGTGAACTTAACAATGAACTCTGCCTCTTTCTCTTCTCCGAAATCACTTTTAGACAGTCAAGTACACAATCCTAGAGCTCGTTATTCTTTAAAATCACCATTTTCCTTATCGCACACGCAAGCACTCGGACCCACGCACGCACGCACGCACGCACCCACACGACCTCCCGCGGCTTCCCACTTCACGCAATCTCTCTCCGGCTTCCTGTTATGTCCTCGCGCGGATCAGGAGGAGATTCCTCTCTCCCTCCTCCCTCCTTCCCTCTCTTCCTCCTCCTTCCCTCTCTTCCTCCTCCTTCCCTCCCTCCTTCCCTCTCTCCCTCCTTCCCTCCTCCTTCCCTCTCTCCCTCCTCCCTCCTTCCCCTCTCTCCCTCCTCCCTCCCTTCCCTCCTTTCTTCTCTCTCTCCCTCCTCCCTCCTTCCCTCTCTCCCTCCTCCCCTCCTCCCTCCTCTTCTCCTCTCTCCCTCCTCTCCTTCCCTCTCTCTCTCTCCTTCCCTCCTTCTCCCTCCTTCCCTCTCCTCTCCTCCTCCCTTCCCTCTCTCCTCACTCCTTCCCTCTTTTGACTTTGACAAGTTTATTGAGACAAAAGGTTACATGAGAGAGAGAGAGAGAGAGAGAGAGAGAGAGAGAGAGAGAGAGAGAGAGAGAGAGAGAGAGAGAGAGAGAGAGAGAGAGAGAGAGAGAGAGAGAGAGAGAGAGAGAGAGAGAGAGAGAGAGAGAGAGAGAGGAGAGAGAGAGGAGAGAGGGAGAAAGGGGAGAGAGAAACTCAGAGACAGAGAGAGAGAGAGATACAGACAGAGACAGAGACAGACAGAGACAGACAGAGCCAGAGAGAGAGAAATACCCAGACACAAAGACAGGCCGACAACGAGACACCGACCCTGAAAAACAACGACCACCACCACCAGCGTCCCTCGCCATAACCATCCTCGTGTAACTAATAACAAAAAAACAACAACAACAACAACGAAGGAAAAACAAACCCCAAACAAGCAACCCACCGACAAGCAGCGACCTCGCGCCACCTGTCCCTCCAGCCACCACTCGCTCACCTGCTTAATTACCGCCGACCTGCAGTGACGTCACCAAAACACTCGACGAGCCATCAAAAACCGCCCGTGACAACGAGATCCTTCCGAACGCCTACACTGCACTTTCCTCGATAGTTTTTTATATATCTTTTTTTTATTATTTCTTTTAAATGATTATAATTCTTTTTATTATTTCTTTTAAATGATTATAATTCTTTTTATTATTTCTTTTAAATGATTATAATTCTTTTTATTATTTCTTTTAAATGATTATAATTCTTTTTATTATTTCTTTTAAATGAAATGATGCCTTCTGTTCTGCTTCGGTTTTTGAATGAAAAGCGTGTATTTTTTCGTTAAGCACAGCAGCTGTTTCAATAATTTTTATTCCTCTCCCCCCCCCTCTCTCTCTCTCTCTCTTTTTTCTCTCTCTCTCTCTCTCTCTCTCTCTCTCTCTCTCTCTCTCTCTCTCTCTCTCTCTCTCTCTCTCTCTCTCTCTCAAACCATTATTTCCAATTTTCATCATCCCAATTTCCCAACCTTAATCACCTCCATATTTTTTTCAAAATCCTTCTAGTCTCATTTCCACCTCTCTTTACCCTCCCTTTCCTTATTTACCTTTACTCTCATCACAATCCCTCTTCCACAGAGCGTGCTTCACGACGACGCCCACGAATGACGCCAAAAAAAAGAACACCGGCAACCTACACTTCGGCTAAACAATCCAGACAAAATATTCCAAGTAACAAGTAACTTTCCGAGTAACTTTTCTCGGCCTTTTTACCGCCGAGAAACGGACGAGGGAGATCAGGAGCAAGGACCAAGTACGCATCAGTATGCCAAGCACGCGGGGTAACTTCTCCGCAAAACGCGAAGGAAGAGAAAAAGAAACAAACAAACAAACAAAGGGAATGGGGTACAGGTTTCAACTGAAGTTACACACTTTCAAAAAAAAAAAAAAAAAAAAAAATGTTCCCTAAACTCTAGTTGTATGAAGGGGAGTGGGAAAGGAGGAGGAGAAAGGAGGAGGAGAAGAAGAAGAAGAAGAAGAAGAAGAAGAAGAAGAAGAAGAAGAAGAAGAAGAAGAAGAAGAAGAAGAAGAAGAAGAAGAAGAGGAAGAAGAGGAAGAAGGAGGAGAAAGGTGGAGGAGGAGGAGGAGGAGGAGGAGAGGAGGAGGAGGGGAGGAGGAGGAGGAGGAGGGAGGAGGAAGGAGGAGAATAAGAAGAAGAAGAAGAAGAAGAAGAAGAAGACGGAGAAGAAGAAGAAGGAGGAGGAGGAGAAGAAGGAGAAAGGTGAAGGAGGAGGAGGAGACGGGAGGAGGAAGAGGAGGAGGAGGAGGAGGAGGAGGAGGAGGAGGAGGAGGAGGAAAGGAGGGAGAGGAGGAAGAAGAAGAAGAAAGAAGAAGAAGAAGAAGAAGAAGAAGAAGAAGAAGAAGAAGAAGAAGAAGAAGAAGAAGAAGAAGAAGGAGGAGGAGGAGGAAAGAGAAGAGGGAGAAGAGACGGAGGAGGAGGAGGAGGAGAAGGAACGAGGAGGAGGAGGAGGAGGGGAGGAAGGAGAGGAGGAGGAGGAGAAGAAGAAGTAGGATGAGGAGGAGAAGAAGGAGAAAGGTGGTCGAGGAGGAGAAAGGATGAAGGGGAGGAAAGGAATAATAATAAGAGGAAAAAGAACGACAAGAACAAGAACAAGAACAAAAAGAACAAAAAGAACAAGAAGGAAGAAAGAAGAAGAGAGAGGACGAGAGCGAGCAAGCAAGTGCAACCGGCGCCACTTTCGGAGACAAACTTGGGCGATAACCAAAGGCACACGAGACGCCCACCACACGCTGCGAGGGAGAGGAGAACACACGACAAAGGAAAGAAATAAAGGATAAAAAAAAGAAAAACACCAAGAATACTGGACGATAGAAAGAGAAAGGAACTTAAAAAAAAAAAAAAAAAAAAAAAAAACACGCTGCGAAGGAGAGGAGAACACACGACAAATGAAAGAAATAATGGAAAAAAAAGAAAAACACAAAGAATACTGGACGATAGAAAGAGAAAGGGAACTTAAAAAAAAAAAAAAAAACACGCTGCGAAGACGACAAAGAAAAGAAATAAAGGATATAAAAAGGAAAAACACCAAAATTTTCAGGACGACGGAAAGAGAAAAGGAACTTAAAAAAAACACACGCTGAGAAGGAGAGGAGAACACACGACAAAGAAAATAAATAAAGGAAAAAAAAAACACCAAAAATTCAGGACGATGGAAAGAGAAAAGGAACTTAAAAAAAACACGCTGCGAAGGAGAGAACACACGACAAAGAAAAGAAATAAAGGATAAAAAAAGAAAAACACCAAATATTCAGGACGATGGAAAGAGAAAAGGAATTAAAAAAAAACACAGGCTGCGAAGGAGAACACACGACAAAGGAAAGAAATAAAGGATAAAAAAAAGAAAAACACCAAGAATACAGGACGATAGAAAGAGAAAAGGAACTTAAAAAAAACACACACACACACGACAAAGAAAAGAAATAAAGGATAAAAAAAAGAAAAACACCAAAAATTCAGGACGACGGCAAGAGAGAAGAAATAAAACTTAAAAAAAAAACACACACACACAAACGAGAGAAAGAAAACCAAACAAAAAAGAGAAAAAAGGGGAGATCTCGCACCGGATGAAAAGGGAAGACGCAATCGCTCCACGACACAGCTGTTCCTGACCCGCGCACGGGGCTCATCGGGTCAATTTCACAGCTGGGGAAACCGATGGAATATTCTCGATGGCGATAATTTCTGAAAGACTGATAAAGGTGGAGGGGAAGAGGAGGGGAAGAGGAGGGGAAGAGGAGGGGAAGAGGAGGGGAGAGAGGGAGGGAGGGAGAGAGGGAGGGAGGGAGGGAAAGATAGGTATTCAGATTAGATATAAATTGATGGATAAAAAGATAGATAGAAAGAGAAGGAAGGATGGGTGGAAAGAGTGGCAGAGCCAGAGGCAGTGACAGAGAGACGGAGAGGAGGAAGAGCCGGAGAGAGAGAGAGAGAGAGAGAGAGAGAGACAGAGAGAGAGAGAGAGAGAGAGAGAGAGAGAGAGAGAGCACACGACCGACTACACTTCATAACCTCGCGCCCTTCTCTCCGCCCGCGACGCCCCCACCACCCACCCCCAGCACGCGCCCGCGGAATCATCCCTTCATCCCGGACGGCGCCCGATCCCGCCCCGCCCACCTGGGATGAGGACCTCACCCTCGAGCTCGCCCTTGTGCACTCAGCCGACGATTCTCTCCACATAAACCAAGAGCAATCCCATCAGCACGCCTCCCCCCCCCCCCGACCTCAATCCGAAAAACCAAAGCAATCCGCTACCTTTGCCAACCCCTTTCCCCTCCTCCCTACCTCAGGAGGGGAGAAGACCCCTGTTTGCCCCAACGCGAACCCCGCCCGGAAGGCCCCGCATCCGTCAGCCCCGCGTCTGGAGGCGCCCAAAGAACCGCCCTCGGGAGACCCACCAGGGCTGTCCCGGACGAGGGGGTCGCTAAACAGCCACGCGCCGGCGGGGAGGGGGGGAGGGAGGGAGGGAGGGAGAAATAAAAGAGAGGGGAGAAATAGGAGAGAGGGGAGAAATAGGAGAGAGAGAGAGAGGGGAGAGGGAGAGAGGGGAGAAATAGGAAAGAGAGAAAGGGGGAGAGAGAGAGGGAGAAAGAAAGAAAGAAGAGAGAAAGAGAGAAAGGGGAAGAGGGGAGAGTGAGAGAGGGAGGAGAGAGAGAGAGCGAGAGAGAGAGAGAGAGAGAGAGAGAGCGAGAGAGAGAGAGAGAGAGAGAGAGAGAGAGAGAGAGAGAGAGATAAAGAGAGAGAGATAAAGAGAGAGAGAGAGAGAGAGAGAGAGAGAGATAAAGAGATAAAGAGAGAAAGAGAGAAAGAGAGAAAGAGAGAGAGAGAGAGAGCGGAAGGGTACTCTGGATGACACATTGACCGAAGGGTCATTCATCAAAAGGCAATTACACCCCCCCTCCACCCCCACCCACCCCTCCCCCTCCCCCAAACTGGGAGCTGTTGACTCGGCCCTGCTAGCCATGGCGCGCCCTCGGCCGACCGCGGGACGAGTTCACCACGGCCATCAACAACGGAAAGAGGAAGGAAGGAGAGGGGGAGAAAGAGGGAGGAAGAAGAGAGGGAGAATGAGGGAGGAAGAAGAGAGGGAGAATGAGGGAGGAAGAGAGGAAGAAGAGAGGGAGAATGAGGGAGGAAGAAGAGAGGGAGAATGAGGGAGGAAGAAGAGGGGGAGAATGAGGAAGGAAGAAGAGAGGGGGAGAATGAGGGAGGAAGAAGAGAGGGAGAATGAGGGAGGAAGAAGAGGGGGAGAATGAGGAAGGAAGGAAAGAGAGGGAGAATGAGGGAGGAAGAAGAGAGGGAGAATGAGGGAGGAAGAAGAGAGGGAGAATGAGGGAGGAAGAAGGGAGGGGGGGCGGCAGTCATGGAGATGGGGGTGGGGGTGGAGGAGGACATGTTGGAAGATGTGGAGGAGGAAGGAAATGTTAGAGGATGGAAGGAAGGAAGGAAGATAAGGTTGAGGATGGAAGGAGGAAGGAGGATAAGGTTGGAGGATGGAAGGAGGAAGGAGGATAAGGTTAGAGGATGGAAGGAGGAAGATGTTGGAGGAAGGAGGAAGATGCTGAAGGAAGGAGGAAAGGGAAAGGGAAAGCCGACTTCATCCTCACCATTCCCTGTCTCCTCCCCTTGCTCAGCCCCCCCCCCCCCCCGCGAAGGGAGACGTGATAACGGCCTCCCACGAGATGCCATCACCTGTTAGATTTTTTTTTTTCCTTTTCCTTTCCTCTTCTTCTCTGCCCTTTCCCCCCCCCCCTCTCTCACCTCCCCCCTCCCTTCCACCTAACCCTCTCACTCTCTTCCTCCCTCTTCTCTCCCTTCCTTCTTACCATCCAATCCATCCTTCCCCCCTTCCTTCTCCCTCAACGCCAGAGGAAAAGGGGAAATGGACAGTGATAAACCAGGCGAGAGGAACGGCGCCGACGCACTTAAAAGCAGAAAAATCTTCGCCCTTTTAGAAAAAAAAAAAAATCCATCTTTTTCCCATCCTTCGCCGCGAAAGACCTCTGCGACGAGACACCGAGAAGGAGAGTGCAGAAACCATGTAGAAGAAGAAGAAGAAGAGGAGGAAGAAGACGAAGAAGGAAGAAGGAAGAAGAAGGAGGAGGAGGAGAAGAAGAAAAAGAAGAAGCAGTAGAAGATGAAGAAGAAAAAGAAGAAAAGGAAGAAGAAGAGAAAAAGATGAAGAAGTAAAGGAAAACAGAAGAGGAATAGAACAAAAAGGGCACGACCAACAGAGACCCAAGCGCCCAGGAGATTCCCGAATCCCGCTCCCCCCCCCCCCCCCCCCAAGCACGAGGGGCGTCGAGGGGGGAACCCGAAGGCGCAGAAGGCCTTAGCAGCGAGCCCTTCCAGCCGGGGAGTCGAGGCCGAGGGAGTTGCGAGCGGGACTGTGAGACGCATTCGCCACTTGAATAAAAAAA
>NC_091553.1:1500864-1518364 GCF_042767895.1 Penaeus vannamei
CCTCCCATTCGCCCCCTCACCTCAACCCCACCCCCCTCCCATTCGCCCCACTCCCATTCGCCCCTCACCCCAACCCCACCCCCCTCCCACTCGCCCCCCTCACCCCATCCCTCCAACCCCACCTCCTCCCCCACACAAGCACAGCGTCCGCGAACCTCCCCAAACGGCCCCAATCACCTCGCATAGACGTCCCCCTGTTGGCCGGGAGAGTCAGGCGACCGCGGCCACAGCCTCCGCCACCTGACGAAGCACTGGGAGGAAGACGCAAAGCAAATGGAGAAGAGTTATAGAATAGAGCCTTGGAGACCATAATGGTTAGGAGAGAGAATGAAAGAAGAAACATCAATAAACAAAACAAAAAACAAAAAACCAAAAAAACGCCCCCCCCAAAAAAAAAAAAAAAAAAAAAAATAATTCACCCTACTCACCCCATCCCCCCCCAAAAAAAAGTCCTCAACCTAAAAAAGAACGAATTATCCCCCCTACCCCTACCCTACCCTCCAGCACCCCCTACCCTACCCTCCAGCACCCCCCTACCCCCTTACCACTCCAGCTCCCCCCCCTTCCCCCGCACAGCCCGTCCCCCCCCCGAACCCTTCCGGCTAAAGGACTTCATTTTTCCGCGGCGATTCCCGGATCCGCGTGGGCGCCCTTCTCGGAAGACGCCCGCGAGGGGGTCGATGCGCCCGTTACCCGGAAAGGCCCCCGGGGGAGATCAGCTGATAATGGGGGGGAATTGCCGGGATAACAATTTGCCAATAGAGTAATAGAGAAAAAAAAATAAGAAGAAGAAGAATGATAATAATACGATTAACCAATAGAGTAATAGAGAAAAAAATAATAAGAAGAATAATGATAATACGATTAAAAACAAGAATAAAAATGTGATAATACGATTAAAAATACGAATAAAAAATATGATGATAATACGACTAAAAATAACAATTTACCAATAGAATGATATAAAAAATAAGAAGAATAATGATAATAATACGATTAAAAACTAGAATAAAAATGTGATAATACGATTAAAAATAATAATAAAAATATGATGATAATAAGACTAAAAATAACAATTTACCAATAATGTAATATAAAAAATAAGAAGAATAATGATAAAAGTACGATTAAAAACAAGAATAAAAAATATGATGATAATACGACTAAAAATAAGAATAAAACCAATAGAGCAATATAAAAAAATAATAGTAATAATAATACGAGTAAAAATAAGAATTTAAAAAATCAATAATAATAATAACAATTAACAATTAACAATCTCGTATATATTACCATCATCATTACAGTGATGATGACAATAACGAAAGCAACCATAGCAACATCAAATACCAAGCAGTCAGTACCCGTTACCCGGCCATCCTCACCACCCCCTTGCCAGCATCCTCACCACCCCCTTCGCCATCCTCCCCACCCCTTCGCCATCCTCCCCACCCCTTCGCCAGCATCCTCCCCACCCCCTTCGCCATCCTCACCACCCTTCGCCAGCATCCTCCCCACCCCCTTCGCCATCCTCACCACCCCTTCGCCAGCATCCTCCCCACCCCCTTCGCCATCCTCACCACCCCTTCGCCAGCATCCTCCCCACCCCCTTCGCCATCCTCACCATCCCTTCGCCATCCTTCCCACCCCTTCCCCATCCTCACCATCCCTTCGCCATCCTCCTCACCACCCCTTCGCCAGCATCCTCACCATCCCTTCGCCATCCTCCTCACCACCCCTTCGCCAGCATCCTCCCCACCCATTCGCCATCCTCCCCCACCCCTTCGCCATCCTCCCCACCCCTTCGCCAACTCCTCCCCACCCTTCAAGCCATCCTCCCCACCCACTTCGCCATCACTCCCCACCCCTTCGCCATCCTCCCCACCCCCTTCGCCATCCTCCCCACCCCTTCGCCATCCCTTCCCACCCCTTCTGCCATCCTCACCATCCCTTCGCCATCCCTCCCTCACCACCCCTTCGCCAGCATCCTCACCATCCCTTCGCCATCACTCCTCACCACCTCCCCTTCGCCAGCATCCTCACCATCCCTTCGCCATCCTCCTCACCACCCCTCGCCAGC
This sequence comes from Penaeus vannamei, assembly GCF_042767895.1. NCBI lineage: Eukaryota > Metazoa > Arthropoda > Malacostraca > Decapoda > Penaeidae > Penaeus > Penaeus vannamei. The sequence goes on from NC_091553.1 coordinate 1,502,945, forward strand.
ATCCTCCCCACCCCTTCGCCATCCTCCCCACCCCCTTCGCCATCCTCCCCACCCCTTCGCCATCCTCCCCACCCCCTTCGCCATCCTCCCCACCCCCTTCGCCATCGTCTTCCCACCCCCCTTCGCCATCCTCACCATCCCTTCGCCATCCTCCTCCCACCACCCCTTCGCCAGCATCCTCACCATCCCTTCGCCATCCTCCTCCCCACCCTTCGCCATCACTCCCCACCCCTTCGCCATCCCCACCCCCTTCTGCCATCCTCACCATCCCCTTCGCCATCCTCCCCTCTCACCACCCCTTCGCCAGCATCCTCACCATCCCTTCGCCATCCTCCTCACCACCCCTTGCCAGCATCCTCACCACCCCTTCGCCATCCTCCTCACCACCCCTTCGCCAGCATCCTCCCCACCCCCTTCGCCATCCTCACCACCCCTTCGCCAGCATCCTCACCATCCCTTCGCCATCCTCCCCACCCCCTTTCGCCAGCATCCTCACCACCCCCTTGCCAGCATCCTCACCACCCCCTTCGCCATCCTCCCCACCCCTTCGCCATCCTCCCCACCCCATCATTAGCGAAAACGGAGCAACGATCCTGATTACCCAAGGAACGGCGGACCAACGTTCAATACGCAGGGAGCGCCCCCACGAGCCGTCAAGCCTTCTCAAGCAACAGCAAGAAAAACAAACGCCATGGACTCACGACAGACGTAAAAAAAAAAAAAAAAAAAAAAAAAAAAAAAAAAAAAAAAATCATTACTAGCCAACGTGAGGGTCAGTGAGGAGTGAGTGAGTCTTGGCACTGAGTCGAGGGGGTGAGTCTCGGTACAGAGTCGAGGGGGTGAGTGAGTCTTGGCACTGAGTCGAGGGGGTGAGTTTTAGTACAAAGTCGAAGGGGTGAGTCTTGGTACAGAATCGAGGGGGTGAGTCCCGGCGGTGAGTCCAGGCGAGTAGTGACTCAACCTCGGCCGAAGCTAATCGCGCCCTCGCTGACTCACAGAGCCTCCTCCTCCTATCGGTGCGGGTTCGGTGCTGGGCGCCTTCGCTCCTTCGCTCCCTCGCTCTCCCTCTCTCCCTCTCTCTTCTCCTCTCTCTTTTCCTTCTTCTGACTTTTCACTTTATCTCCCATCAATACATATTTTAAAAAAACAATATTGTGTAGGAAGGATAAATCATCATTATCACCACCATCACCATCCTCATCATCATCACCACCATCACCCTTATCATCATCACCCTCCTCATTCTCATCGTCATCATCCATCATCATCATCATCATCATCACCACCAGCATCACCACCATCACCCTCACCATCCTCACCCTGCCTCCACAAAGGACCAGCAATCCCTCAACCGCCACCAATTCCCCCCTCCCCCCCCCCGCACACCCCGCCCACCGCCTTGACAAACCGCAAGCAATCTTGCTTTCTCGGACCGCAAGTGATTCCGGCTTGACAAAGCAAGCGCAATCCCGTCCCGACGCCTTTGCCGTGCTACTCTTGGTATGGGAGGGGGAGGGGGAGGGGGAGGAGGAGGGGGAGGAGGAGGAGGAGGAGGAGGGGGAGGAAGGGGAGGAGGGAGGAGGAGGGGAAGGAGGAGGAGGAGGAGGAGGAGGAGAACAAGGAGGAGGAGGAGGGGGAGGAGGAAGGGAGGATGTGGGGAGAGGAAGAGGAAGAGGAGAGGAGGGAGGAGGAGGAGGAGGAGGGGGAGGAGGAGGAGGAGGAGGGGAGGAGGAGGAGAAGGAAGAAGGGAAGAAGAAGTGGAGGAGAAGAAAAGAAGAGAAGAAGAAGAAGAAAAAAGAAGAAGAGGAGGAGGAGGAGGGGGAGGGGAGAGGAGGAGAGGGAGGGAGGAAGAGGAAGGAGAGGGAGGATGTGGGGGAGAAGAAGAAGAGGAGGAGAGGAGGAGGGGAGGAAGGCAGGAGGAGGACAATCTGATGGGGAGGAGGAAGCACAAGGGGTTTGACAGGGGCGAGGCTTAGACAAGGGAAGGACGGTGGCCTGAGGGGGGGGGGGGCAGAGAGAGAGAGAGAAAGAGAGAGAAAGAGAGAGAGAGAGAGAGAGAGAAAGAGAGAGAGAGAGAGAGAGAGAGAGAGAGAGAGAGAGAGAGAGAGAGAGAGAGAGAGAACAGAGAGAGAGAGAGAGAGAAGAATAGGGGAGAGAAGGGACAGAACAGGGGAGCTGACAGAGACAGAACAGAGAGAGCACACAGGGGATAGAACAAGAGCTAACAGACAGAGAATAGGGGAGGCTGACAGGGACAGAACAGGGGGAGCTGACAGGGACAGAACAGGGGGAGCTGACAGGGACAAGGCAGACGAGACGGGGCGCTGTTACAAGACACGAAACGCAAATAATAAAAAAAAAATCGCCATTTGTTTGCCGACTGACAACAACGGCGCTGCATTTGCATATTCATCCAGCGTGACCTTATTCGCAAAACGGGGACACTTTGGCACTGCGCGAAACAACAACCATAACAAGAGCAATAACAATGGAAATGGAGATTATCACAACAACACATAATAACAACAAAAGCAACAACGCGTAAAAAAAAAATCTATAATAATAGCAACAGCAATAACAACGAAGAGAATTACAATAACAAAAAATAAAGCGTAATAATGATCATTGACGATTACCTATCATTTCTGACAACGGTGTTATCGGCACCGTTATCGTCCCTTTTCCGACTCTTGCCGCTGCCACCGTCACCCCATCGCTCATCTCTAACCTCTTCGCTGTGCAGACAAGTTACTCAAGACTATAATTATCTATTTAATTCCATTTACACCGATTTTTTTTTTTTTTTCCTTCCCGGAAAGTCATAAATCCTACAAATTTAGCCTAACAAAAAAAAAAAAAACTAAATTTCCTTTCTGACATACAAAAAATAAATAAATAAATAAATAAAAAAAAAAAAAATAAAAAAATCATTTTCAACCCAAGAATAATCCTTATCAAGACGAAAAAGTACCATACCATCACGTAAGTCACCCTCAACCCGTAAGTCGCCCTCGAGCCAAGGATCACTTACGCACTCGACCGCCCTCTCTCCCGCGCCCGTGGATGAGAATCGTACCTGAAATAACAGAAAAAAATAAATCGTCAGTATTGCAAATTCCAAGATAATAATAATAGTAATAATAATAGTAATAGTAATAGTAATAGTAATAGTAATAATAATAATAATAATAGTAATAATAATAGTAATAATAATAATAATAGTAATAGTAATAGTAATAGTAATAGTAATAATAGTAATAGTAATAGTAATAGTAATAGTAATAGTAATAGTAATAGTAATAATAATAATAATAATAATAATAATAATAATAATAATAATAATAATAATAATAATAATAATAATAATAGTAATAGTAATAGTAATAGTAATAGTAATAATAATAATAATAATAATAATAATAATAATAATAATAATAATAATAATAATAATAATAATATTAACAATAATAATCATCATCATAATAATAATAATAATCACCATCATAATAATATCAATATTAACAATAATAATAATAACATTCGATGGTATTATCAAACCAAATTTCAATTGATCTGATGCAATCCACCCACCGGCCAACTGCTACCACAACCTGGTCCAACTCCACCAACCCAACACCTCCACCAACTCCTCCACCAGCACTTCCACCAACTCCTCCTCCACCAGCACCTCCACCAACACCTCCACCAGCACATCCAGAAACTCCTCCACCACCTCCTCCCCCAGCACTTCCACCAAATTCCTCCCCTCCCCACCAGCACCTCCACCAACACTCCTCCACCAGTACCTCCACACCAACTCCACCAACCCAACTCCTCCACCAACTCCTCCACCCAGCACCTCCACCAACTCCTCCACCAGCACCTCCACCAACTCCTCCACCAGCACCTCCACCTCAACTCCTCTTTCCACCAGCACCTCCACCAACTCCTCCACCAGCATCTATCTGCTCACCAACACCTCCACTCCAACACCTCCACCAGCACCTCCACCAGCACCTCCATCCTCCGCTAACTCCTCTGTCCAACTCCTCCACCAGCACCTCCACCCAACACCTCCACCAACTCCCTCCACCAGCACCTCCACCAACTCCCTTTTCCTCTCATCCAGCACCTCTCACCAACTCCTCCTCCTACCAGCACCTCCACCAACTCTTCCTTCACCAGCACCCTCCACCAACTCCTCCACCAGCACCTCCACTCAAAGCACCCCCACTAACTCCTCCACCAACCCCTCCACCAGCACCTCCACCAACTCCTCCTCCCACCTCAGCACCTCCACCAACTCCTCCACCCAGCACCTCCACCAGCACCCCACCATAACTCCTCCTCCAGCACCTCCACCAACTCCTCCTCCACCAGCACCTCCACCAGCACCTTCCACCAACACCCTCCACCAACTCCTCCCACCAACTCCTCCCACCAACTCCTCCACCAGCACCTCCACCAACTCCTCCCACAAGCACCTCCACCAGCACGTCCACCAACTTCTCCACCAACTCCTCCACCAGCACACTCCACCGTCCTCCTCCTCCACCAGCACCTCCACCAACTCCTCCACCAGCACCTCCACCAACTCCCTCCACCAACTCCTCCACCAGCACCTCCTCCACAACTCCTCCCTCCACCAGCACCTCCACCAACTCCCTCCACCAGCACCTCCACCAACACCTCCACCAGCTCCTCCACCTCCAGCTACCACCTCGGGACCACTCCCAAGTCCATCGACCTTCCAATCATCCCCCACAGCATCTATCTGCTCCAAAATCTCCACCAAATCCACTAAAAGCCCCGCCAGCACCCCCATCCTCCTCCTCCTCTTCCTCCTTCTCCAGCTCCTCTTTTTCCTCCTCCTCCTCCTCCTTCTCCTTCCGCTCCTCCTCCTCAACCTCCTCTTCCTTTTCCTCCTCTTGTCAACCTCCTCCTTTTTCCTCCTCTTCCTCCTTTTCCTCCCTCTTCCTTTCTTCCTCCTCCTTCCTTTCCCTCCTCTTCCTTTTCCTCCTCTTCCTTTTCCTCCTCTTCCTCCTCCTCCTCCTCCTCCTCCCTCCTCCTCCTCCCTCCTCCCTCCTCCTCCTCCTTCCTCCTCCTCCTCCTCCTCCTCCTCCTCCTCCTCCCCCCCCCCCTTCGCACACCTGTCCCGGTCGGAGATAAGCATCCGTGACACCTCAAGGCTGCAGGGACGCGCAGCCTCGCCTGCCGGGTGGAGGGGGAAGGGGAAGAGGAAGGGATAGACGAGGAGAGTGAAAGGAGAAGAAAAAAAAGGGATGAGGGTGAGGAAGAAGAAGAAGAGGAAGAGGAAGAAGAAGAAGAAGAAGAAGAAGAAGAAGAATACGAAGAAGAAAAATAAGACGATGAAAAAGAAGAACAAGAACAAGAACAATAAGAAGCAGAATACGAAGAAAAAGAAAAACAAGAAGAAGAACAAGAACAAGAAGAAGCAGAATACGAAGAAAAAGAAAAAGAAAAAGAAAAGATGAACAAGAACAAGAACAAGAAGGACGAGGAGGTTGAGAAAAAGGAACACGAAGAAGGGGAGAAGGAAGGAAGGAAGAAAAGAAGAAAATATAGAAGAACAGGAAAGAGTAAGGAAGGAGAGAAAAAAAAGGAGAGGAAGCTCGAAGGACAAACGTGGGAATGAGAAAGAAAGAAAGAGGGAAGTGCAGAGGAAACGAAATTAAAAGAAAGGGGGAAAAATGAGAACGGCCAGAAAGAAAGGAGAAATAAAAAAAAACAAAAATATGAGAATACAAAAGACTGAGGAAAGTGGCGACCTGAAAAGGATGTGGGGGGGGGGGGGGGAAGGGGACTGAGAGGGGAGGGTGAGGAGGGAGGAGAGAAGAGAGAGGAGGGAGAGGAGGGAGAGGACGGGGAGGAAGGGAGGAGAGGAGAGAGGGAGAAGAATAGGAGGAGGAGGGTAGGGGCAGGGAGAGGGAGAGGGAGAGAGGGAGCTGAGGGGCAGGAGGGAAGGAGGACGAGAGGAGGGAGGAAGAATAGGAGAGGGGCAGGGAGAAGGAGGAGGGAGCTGAGGGGCAGGGAGGGGAAGGAGGAGGGAGAGGAGGGAGGAAGAATAGGAGGAGGAGGGGCAGGGAGAGGGAGGAGGGAGCTGAGGGGCAGGGAGAGGGGGGGGGGGAGGCACAGGAGGGCGCTGAAGGCCGTGACAAGCGGAGAGAAGCGAGCCATTAGCGCCTAAGAAAGTTAAGGCTCCCTCGCCCCTCCTTCCGCACTCCTCAAGATTTCTTCTTTATTTCAGGTCTTTTTTTCTTTTTGCCCTTCCTCTCTCCATTTCCTTTTTCCCTTCCCTAAGTCCCTCTTTCTTTTTCAGATCTCTTTTTGTCTATGCCTGCCTGCCTGCCTGCCTGCCTGCCTCTCTCTCTCTCTCTCTCTCTCTCTCTCTCTCTCTCTCTCTCTCTCTCTCTCTCTCTCTCTCTCTCTCTCTCTCTCTCTCTCTCTCTCTCTCTCTCTCTCTCTCTCTCTCAGTCTGTAAATAAAAACAGGAAGAAGCTCTCTCTCCGCACAAAAAGCAAAAAAAAACAAACAAGAAAGCAAAAAAAAAAATCCCACAAAAAAAGTAGAAAATCTAATCCTTACCAATCTCGGCTCGGATGAAAGGTCTACAAAGCTGTAGATGGTATAAAAATAACTCTACATCTCTCTTTCTTTCTCTCTCTCTCTCTCTCTCTCTCTCTCTCTCTCTCTCTCTCTCTCTCTCTCTCTCTCTCTCTCTCTCTCTCTCTCTCTTTCTCTCCTTCGTTCCTCCTTTATTCTTCTTTCCTCCTTCTCCTTCTTTCACCTCCTTTATCCTTCTTTCCTCACTCTATCCTTCTGTATCACCCTCTATATATCCTCTCCTCCTTTCCCTCTTCCCTCCTTCCCCATTCTCCCTCTTTCCTTTTCATCCTCTCCTTTTCCCACTCTCCCACTCTCCTCCTTCCCCATGCTCCCTCTCTCCTTCTCATCCTCTCCCCTCCTTCCCCACTCTCCCTCCCTCCTTCTCTCCTTCCCTCCCATTCTCAATCTACCTCTCCGGATTTTCCTTCTTTTTACCCAGTGAGCTGCACCAGGCCGGGATAACCAGGTTAAGGGAAAGACAGCTAGGCTTTTGGAGCCGAAAAAGACACGGGGAGAGACAGGCAGAGAGAGGGAGAGGGAGAGGGAGAGGGAGAGGGAGAGGGAGAGGAAGTGGGAGAGGGAGAGGGAGAGGGAGAGGAAGTGGGATAGGGAGAGGAAATGGGAGAGGAGAGGGAGAGGGAGAGAGGGTGGGGGAGGGGAATATGAGGAGGGAAAGGGAGACGGAGTGGGAGTGGGAGAGGGATAGATGAGTAGGACAGGGAGAGGAGAGGGAGAGGGGGAAGGAGAAGGACAATGAGAGGAAGGGGAAGAAGGAAAACCAAACAGCAAAGAAAGATATTATCAGGAGAGAAAAAATATAAAACAAGACGACACCAAGAAACCCCAACCGAGATGGAAATACCAAAAGAAAAGAAAAAAAAAGAAACACAACAACAAAACAAATAACCCAAACAAACAAAAACAACAAGGAAAAGACCGACATCAAAACAAGAAGACAAGAACAAACAAACAACCAAACAGCAAGGCGCGGACGGGGAAATCAAGCAGAGCCAAGAGATAACAAATCCCATTAAGGAGGAAAACGGTCGGGGCGACGACGACGACGACGTGGTCCAGAAACACCAGAAATCCGGACCTTCACTTATCCGGACCTTCACTTATCCGGGTACCAAATCCCATTAAGGAGGAAAACGGTCGGGGCGACGACGACGACGACGACGTGATCCAGAAACACCAGAAATCCGGACCTTCACTTATCCGGACCTCCAGAAATCCGGACCTTCACTTATCCGGACCTTCACTTATCCGGGTACCACATCCCATTAAGGAGGAAAACGGTCGGGGCGACGACGACAACGACGTGGTCCAGAAACACCAGAAATCCGGACCTTCACTTATCCGGGTACCACATCCCATTAAGGAGGAAAACGGTCGGGGCGACGACGACAACGACGTGGTCCAGAAACACCAGAAATCCGGACCTTCACTTATCCGGACCTTCACTTATCCGGGTTCCAAATCCCATTAAGGAGGAAAACGGTCGGGGCGACGACGACAACGACGACGTGGTCCAGAAACACCAGAAATCCGGACCTTCACTTATCCGGACCTCCAGAAATCCGGACCTTCACTTATCCGGACCTCCAGAAATCCGGACCTTCACTTATCCGGACCTTCACTTCTCCGGGTTCCAAATCCCATTAAGGAGGAAAACGGTCGGGGCGACGACGACAACGACGACGTGGTCCAGAAACACCAGAAATCCGGACCTTCACTTATTCGGACCTCCAGAAATCCGGACCTTCACTTATTCGGACCTTTACTTATCCATGTCCCTTCGTGAACTTCACTTATCCATGTCCCTTCCTGAACTTCATTTATCCGGGTACCTACCGGACCTTCACTAATCCGGGTACCTTCGTGAACTTCACTTATCCGGGTACCTTCCTGAACTTCACTTATCCATGTCCCTTCCTGAACTTCACTTATCCATGTCCCTTCCTGAACTTCACTTATCCATGTCCCTTCCTGAACTTCACTTATCCATGTCCCTTCCTGAACTTCATTTATCCGGGTTCCTTCCGGACCTTCACTTATCCATGTCCCTTCCGGACCTTCACTTATCCATGTCCCTTCCTGAACTTCACTTATCCATGTCCCTTCCTGAACTTCACTTATCCATGTCCCTTCCTGAACTTCACTTATCCATGTCCCTTCCTGAACTTCACTTATCCATGTCCCTTCCTGAACTTCACTTATCCATGTCCCTTCCTGAACTTCACTTATCCATGTCCCTTCCTGAACTTCACTTTCTATCCATGTCCTTCCTGAACTTCACTTATCCATGTCCCTTCCTGGAACTTCACTTATCCATGTCCCTTCCTGAACTTCACTTATCCATGTCCCTTCCTGAACTCACGAACCATGTCCCTTCCTGAACTTCTTCACTTATCCATGTCCCTTCCTGAACTTCAACACTTATCCATGTCCCTTCCTGAACTTCTTCATTTATCCATGTCCCTTCCGGACCTTCACTTATCCATGTCCTTCCTGAACTTCATTTATCCACATGCTTCCCTTCCTCTTGAACTTCACTTATCCATGTCCCTTCCTGAACTTCACTTATCCATGTCCCCTTCCTGAACTTCATTTATCCATGTCCCTTCCTGAACTTCCACTTTATCCATGTCCCTTCCTGAACTTCACTTATCCATGTCCCTTCCTGAACTTCACTTATCCATGTCCCTTCCTGAACTTCACTTATCCATGTCCCTTCCTGAACTTCACTTATCCATGTCCCTTCCTGAACTTCACTTATCCATGTCCCTTCCTGAACTTCACTTATCCATGTCCCTTCCTGAACTTCATTTATCCATGTCCCTTCCGGACCTTCACTTATCCATGTCCCTTCCTGAACTTCATTTATCCATGTCCCTTCCTGAACTTCATTTATCCATGTCCCTTCCTGAACTTCACTTATCCATGTCCCTTCCTGAACTTCACTTATCCATGTCCCTTCCTGAACTTCACTTATCCATGTCCCTTCCTGAACTTCATTTATCCATGTCCCTTCCGGACCTTCACTTATCCATGTCCCTTCCTGAACTTCACTTATCCATGTCCCTTCCTGAACTTCAACATCCATGTCCTCTTCCCAGAACTTCCTACTTATCCATGTCCCTTCCTGAACTTCACTTATCCATGTCCCTTCCGGACCTTCACTTATCCATGTCCCTTCCTGAACTTCATTTGTCCATGTCCCTTCCTTGAATCATCATCCATGTCCCTTCCTGAACCCACGCTATCCATGTCCCTTCCTGAACTTCACTTATCCATGTCCCTTCCTGAACTTCTACTTGAGTCCAAGTGTCCCTTCCTGAACTTCACTTATCCATGTCCTTCCTGAACTTCACTTATCCATAACCCTTCCTGAACTTCACTTATCCATGTCCACTTCCTGAACTTCACTTACTCCATGTCCCTTCCTTAACTTCATACTTATCCATGTCCCTTCCTGAACTTCACTTATCCATGTCCCTTCCTGAACTTCACTTATCCATGTCCCTTCCTGAACTTCACTTATCCATGTCCCTTCCTGAACTTCACTTATCCATGTCCCTTCCGGACCTTCACTTATCCATGTCCCTTCCTGAACTTCACTTATCCATGTCCCTTCCTGAACTTCACTTATCCATGTCCCTTCCTGAACTTCACTTATCCATGTCCCTTCCTGAACTTCACTTATCCATGTCCCTTCCTGAACTTCACTTATCCATGTCCCTTCCTGAACTTCACTTATCCATGTCCCTTCCTGAACTTCACTTATCCATGTCCCTTCCTGAACTTCACTTATCCATGTCCCTTCCTGAACTTCACTTATCCATGTCCCTTCCTGAACTTCACGGATCCATGTCCCTTCCCTGAACTTCACTTATCCATGTCCCTTCCTGGAACTTCACTTATCCATGTCCCTTCCTGAACTTCACTTATCCATGTCCCTTCCTGAAGTCTCACTTATCCATGTCCCTTCCTGAACTTCACTTATCCATGTCCCTTCCTGAACTTCACTTATCCATGTCCCTTCCCTGAACTTCCCCTGCTTATCCATATTCTCCTGAACTACTTATCCATGTCCCTTCCTGAACTTCACTTCTATCCATGTCCCCTTCCTGAACTTCACTTATCCATGTCCCTTCCTGAACTTCACTTATCCATGTCCCTTCCTGAACTTCACTTATCCATGTCCCTTTCCCTTGAACTTCACTTTATCCATGTCCCTTCCTGAACTTCACTTATCCATGTCCCTTCCTGAACTTCACTCTATCCATGTCCCTTCCCTGAACTTCACTTATCCATGTCCCTTCCTGAACTTCACTTATCCATGTCCCCTTCCTGAGACTTCACTTATCCATGTCCCTTCCTGAACTCTCACTTATCCATGTCCCTTTCCTGGAACTTCATCTATCCATGTCCCTTCCTGAACTTCACTTATCCATGTCCCTTCCTGAACTTCACTTATCCATGTCCCTTCCTGAACTTCACTTATCCATGTCCCTTCCTGAACTTCACTTATCCATGTCCCTTCCTGAACTTCACTTATCCATGTCCCTTCCTGAACTTCACTTATCCATGTCCCTTCCTGAACTTCATTTATCCATGTCCCTTCCTGAACTTCACTTATCCATGTCCCTTCCTGAACTTCACTTATCCATGTCCCTTCCTGAACTTCACTTATCCATGTCCCTTCCCTAGGAACTTCACTTATCCATGTCCCTTCCTGAACTTCACTTATCCATGTCCCTTCCGGACCTTCACTTATCCATGTCCCTTCCTGAACTTCACTTATCCATGTCCCTTCCTGAACTTCACTTATCCATGTCCCTTCCTGAACTTCACTTATCCATGTCCCTTCCTGAACTTCACTTATCCATGTCCCTTCCTGAACTTCACTTATCCATGTCCCTTCCTGAACTTCACTTATCCATGTCCCTTCCTGAACTTCACTTATCCATGTCCCTTCCTGGACTTCACTTTTCCATGTCCCTTCCTGAACTTCACTTATCCATGTCCCTTCCTGGAACTTCATTTCTATCCATGTCCCTTCCTGAACTTCACTTATCCATGTCCCTTCCTGAACTTCACTTATCCATGTTTCCCTTCCTGAACTTCACTTATCCATGTCCCTTCCTAGAATCCTCACTTATCCATGTCCCTTCCTGAACTTCACTTTATCCATGTCCCTTCCTGAACTTCACTTATCCATGTCCCTTCCTGAACTTCACTTATCCATGTCCCTTCCTGAAACTCCCCACTTATCCATGTCCCTTCCTGAACTTCACTTATCCATGTCCCTTCCTGAACTTCACTTATCCATGTCCCTTCCTGAACTTCATTTATCCATGTCCCTTCCTGAACTTCTCTTATCCATGTCCCTTCCTGAACTTCATTTATCCATGTCCCTTCCTGAACTTCACTTATCCATGTCCCTTCCTGAACTTCATTTATCCATGTCCCTTCCGGACCTTCACTTATCCATGTCCCTTCCGGACCTTCACTTATCCATGTCCCTTCCTGAACTTCATTTATCCATGTCCCTTCCGGACCTTCACTTATCCATGTCCCTTCCTGAACTTCACTTATCCATGTCCCTTCCTGAACTTCATTTATCCATGTCCCTTCCGGACCTTCACTTATCCATGTCCCTTCCTGAACTTCACTTATCCATGTCCCTTCCTGAACTTCACTTATCCATGTCCCTTCCTGAACTTCACTTATCCATGTCCCTTCCTGAACTTCACTTATCCATGTCCCTTCCTGAACTTCACTTATCCATGTCCCTTCCTGAACTTCACTTATCCATGTCCCTTCCTGAACTTCACTTATCCATGTCCCTTCCTGAACTTCATTTATCCATGTCCCTTCCTGAACTTCACTTATCCATGTCCCTTCCTGAACTTCACTTATCCATGTCCCTTCCTGAACTTCACTTATCCATGTCCCTTCCTGAACTTCACTTATCCATGTCCCTTCCTGAACTTCACTTATCCATGTCCCTTCCTGAACTTCACTTATCCATGTCCCTTCCTGAACTTCACTTATCCATGTCCCTTCCTGAACTTCACTTATCCATGTGCCTTCCTGAACTTCACTTTATCCAAGTGTCCTTCCTGAACTTCACTTATCCATGTCCCTTCCTGAACTTCATTTATCCATGTCCCTTCCTGAACTTCACTTATCCATGTCCCTTCCTGAACTTCACTTATCCATGTCCCTTCCTGAACTTCACTTATCCATGTCCCTTCCTGAACTTCACTTATCCATGTCCCTTCCTGAACTTCACTTATCCATGTCCCTTCCTGAACTTCATTTATCCATGTCCCTTCCTGAACTTCACTTATCCATGTCCCTTCCTGAACTTCATTTATCCATGTCCCTTCCTGAACTTCACTTATCCATGTCCCTTCCTGAACTTCACTTATCCATGTCCCTTCCTGAACTTCACTTATCCATGTCCCTTCCTGAACTTCACTTATCCATGTCCCTTCCTGAACTTCACTTATCCATGTCCCTTCCTGAACTTCATTTATCCGGGTTCCTTCCGGACCTTCACTTATCCGGTGATCTCTATCTGTTCATTCTCCCTTTTTATCGGATTTCTTAATCTACTTAATGAAGCAAGGGCGGGAAGGCGGCACAACGAGGACGTGAATAACTGCGGGAGTAGGAAGGGAAGAGGAGGAGGGAGACACTATGGTGAAGAATGAGAAGGAGGAAGAGGAGGAGAAAAAGGAGTTAGGTGAAGAAGCAGAATAATAATAAGAAGAAAAACAAGATGATGATGATGATAAAGAAGCAGAAGAGGGAGGGGGGAGGAGGAAGTGAAGGAAAATGAGTTAGATGAAGAAGCAAAATAATAAGAACAAAAACTAGAAAAGGAAGATGAAGCAGAAGAGGGAGCAGGAAGAGGAGGAAAATGAGTTAGATGAAGAAGCAAAATGATAATAATAAGAAAAAAAACAAGAACCAAAAAAGGGAAATGATGATGATGAAGAGGAGAGAAGGAGGAGAAAACAATCTGACTCATGGTTAGAGCTCATGACTGATGCAGCAACACGTGTGTTGGGCAGGGAGGGGGAGGGAGAGAGAGAGAGAGAGAGAGAGAGAGAGAGAGAGAGAGAGAGAGAGAGAGAGAGAGAGAGAGAGAGAGAGAGAGAGAGAGAGAGAGAGAGAGAGAGAGACAGACAGAGAGAGAAAGAAAGAAAGAAAGAAAGAAAGAGACAGACAGACAGAGAATGAAAGAGAGAGAGACAGACAGAGACAGAGAGAGAAAGAGAGAGAGAGAGCAAAGAGAAGGCATGCGGCCGTGTGCCTGCGTGCCAAACTTTCCAGGAAAGCCTCGCCACTGAGTCATGCAGAGCCGACCGCGCCGTTGCATCCGCATGACAGCATCCCTGACAGGCACGCCGAAAAGAATGACACAGAAACAAGGGCAAAATAGCATGAATAAAGAACAGTGAAAGCTATACCTATAAAATAAGCGATAAAAATGATAAAAATAACTTTCAACAAAGAACAAAGATATTAATACAGAAATACGAATAAAAACAACAACAAAAAAACGAACCAAATTCATTAAATGAAAGTAAAAGAATGAAACGAACGGAAGAAACGTAGAAATTGATGGACAGGTAATTACAAAATTCATCAAAATCCTTAATTTCTTCATTTAAGTTATCTACGTTTTCCGTAACATCATTTGATAATTATGCACTAAAACCTTACTTAAAAAGAACTAAAAAAGAGAGAGAGAAAGGAGAAGGACAGTTCTTTTGCGCATGAAGAGAAGAAAACAAAATTAATAAAAGGTGGGAAAAAAGAGCTGAAAACAGGAAGCTTCAAAATTTTTTCCTCATTTTCCCTCACGTTCTTGACTCCCCGTTTCGCACCCTCATTTCCCCTCCTTATTTTTCTCCCTCATTTCCCCCTTTTCAGCCTTTTTCCTCTCCTCCATATTCTCCGTCACTTCCCTGCCTCATTCTTTCATCACATTTCTCCTATTTCCCTTCCCACTCTCTCCCTCAGTTCCCTCCTCACTTCTCTCCCTCACTCCCTTCCTTCCTCACTCACTCACCTTTCTTCCTTCCTCCCTCACTCCCTTCCTTCCTTCCTCACTCACTCACTCCCTTCCTTCCTCCCTCCCTCACTCCCTTCCTTCCTACCTCACTCCCTTCCTTTCTCCCTCCCTCCCTTACCTCCCTTACCACCTTTCCTCCCTCACCCCCGCTCCTCTCATTTTCGCATCCAAACGAAGGAAAACCACAACCGAGTTATGAAAAAGTTGACCCCTGATCGAGTTAGCGCCGCCGCCGCCGCCGCCGCCGCCGCCGCCGCAGAAGCTACAACCGGGACTGCTCCGCTATCTGACTGACGACCGACAGACAAACCGACAAACGAACCGACAAACGAAAATAAATCGGGCGACCTGGGAGCTACCGGGGAGAAAAAAAATCTGAAAAAAATCTGAAAAATCTAAAAGCAGGGTCAGGGAGACAGAGGGTCTGGGAGGGTGATGGTAGGAGGGAAGGAGGGAGGGAGGGAGGGAGGGAAGAATAGAATATGGGAGAGAGGAGAGAGGAGTGAGGGAGGGAGGAGGGAGGGAGAGGGGAAAGAATAGAAATATGGGAAGAGAGATGGTGAGATGGGGGGTAGGATGAGGGGAGAGAGAGTGAGTGGTGAGGTAAAGAGGGGAAATGGATGGAGAGGGAGGGAGAGGGGGATGAGCGATGGGTAGAGAGAGTATTAAGGAGAGAGAGAGAGAGAGAGAGAGAGAGA
>NC_091553.1:1523364-1525864 GCF_042767895.1 Penaeus vannamei
ACGCACTTAATGAGGATCCGAATGTGTGAGTCGATTGGGAATGTGTGAGTCGACTGAGAATGTGTGAGTCGATTGAGAAGAGTCGTTTCAAGTGAGCAAGGGAGCGCCATCCGAACGACCGAACTCGCAAACCTACATGTCAACAAACACGAATTCATATCCAAGGTTCAAAAGTAAACCCTTTGTACCTGAAGTTCAAACACCTAACCCTTCATTGTCTAAGGTTCAAAGGCAAACTCCTTATACCTAAGGTTCAAACACCTAACCCTTCACTGTCTAAAGTTCAAAAGCAAACCTTTATACCTGAAGTTCAAAAACGAAACCCTTCATTATCTAAGGTTCAAAGGCAAACCATTCATACCTAAGTATCAAACACCAAACCCTTCCCTGTCTAAGGTTCAAAGGTAAACCCTTCATACCTGAAGTTCAACACCAAACCCTTCCCTGTCTAAGGTTCAAAGGTAAACCCTTCATACATAAAGTTCAAAAGCAAACCAGAGTTCAAACAACAAAAAAGAATTCATGTCCTAAGGTTCAAACAACTAACCCTCCATATCTAAGATTCAGAAGTAAACCCTTCAATATCTAAGGTTCAAAAGCAAACCCGAAGTAAAAAAAAAATAATAATAAAATAAATAAATAAACAAATAAATAAAAACAGACAACAAACAAACAAATCCACGTCTTTTAAGGCTCAACCGACAAACCACATTCGCGGGGGGGGAATAATAATCCAGCCACGTCGAGCACACCCGCCGTGACACCATCTCTCTCTCCCTCTTATCACTTCCCGTCGCCCAGGTTTCGCATTCTTACAGTGCCACTTCCGAGTCGACATCGCCATTCGAGGCTCCTGCTATCTTATCTCGGCGTTACCGGTGGTATTCTCGGCGTTACTAGTGGTATTCTCGCCGTTACCAGTGGTATTCGGGGCGTTTCTTTCCGTTTTATACTTTTATGAAACCACCAACTATCCCCCCCCCGCGTTTCGCCAGATTTACGGGGGGGGGGGGGGTGGCGTTAACCATAGCATTCGATAAGTTTTGTCAGTTTCTTTTTCGTATCAGTTTTAACGCCAGAATCCAGCGAGTTCTGCGAGTTTCATATCTTCATGTTACTCCTGGTGTATTTTCCATGTTCCTCCGAGTGTATTTTCCATGTTATCCCCAAGTGTATCTACTCAGCTTAATATCGCTGTGCTAACACCAGTACCCAGTGTGTTCTGTCAGTCAGATCTATACCTCTGTGTTAACCCTCCATTATTTAACGTCCCTTGCCACTTTTATATCTCCATATTAACATCAGTATCCAATGTGCGTGTCAATCCTCCATTATTTAACGTCCCTTGCCACTTTTATATCTCCATATTAACATCAGTATCCAATGTGCGTGTCAATCCTCCATTATTTAACGTCCCTTGCCACTTTTATATCTCCATATTAACATCAGTATCCAATGTGCGTGTCAATCCTCCATTATTTAACGTCCCTTGCCACTTTTATATCTCCATATTAACATCAGTATCCAATGTGCGTGTCAATCCTCCATTATTTAACGTCCCTTGCCACTTTTATATCTCCATATTAACATCAGTATCCAATGTGCGTGTCAATCCTCCATTATTTAACGTCCCATTTTATATCTCCATATTAACATCAGTATCCAATGTGCGTGTCAATCCTCCATTATTTAACGTCCCTTGCCACTTTTATATCTCCATATTAACATCAGTATCCAATGTGCGTGTCAATCCTCCATTATTTAACGTCCCTTGCCACTTTTATATCTCCATATTAACATCAGTATCCAATGTTCGTTAACACTTTTATATCTCAATCTCATCACTGGTAATTAAATGCTAAGTAATGCGTTTCACAATAAAATCCAAAAGCACCAAGTAGGAAGGACCTCCAAGACCAGCTGTTATTCCTCCTCTGAAACCCAGTGCTCTTGGCGCCGTCTCGACACAGAACAGCATCACCGTAACCGATCATTAATTTCTCCTCGTCGCGAAATAATAAAACGAAATCGCGCATGCAACAACAACAACAACAACAACAACAACAACAACAACAAAAAATCGTGAATAAAATGACACAACTCTCCACCTCACTCTAACCCTGCACTCGTTTTCCCTTACACACAAAATCTAATGACAGACATTAATTAACGAAAGACAAGATTAATAATTAATTAATCATTAATGAAAGACAAGACACATGCGGACCTACCATACTTACATAAGAACATAAAAGAAAACAAAATATGGGCGAAGGAAGAAGGGAGAAACAAAAGAAAACAAACAAGAATAAGAAGAAGACGAAGAAGCATACCAAAAAGACGAAGACATTGAGAAACAGGGAGAAGAAAAAGGAAGGAGACGAAGAATAAGCACAGGAATAATAATAATCATAATAAGACGAAGGAGGAGGAGGAGGAGGAGGAGGAGACGAAGAGAATCCCATGCCATTGATATGCCAGGCGGGTAAGCAAGCGTGCG
>NC_091553.1:1530864-1548364 GCF_042767895.1 Penaeus vannamei
TCCCCTCTCCTTCCAATCCCACTCCACTTTATCACTGCTTCCTCCCACTCTGTTTCTACCCCTTCTCTCTCCTCTCCCCTCCCCCTATCCCATTTCCTCCCCCTCTCACTCCACCCCCCCCCCCCCAACCTCCAGTGAACCCGCGGGCGGAGGGTCGCCCCCCCTCCGCTACTCTGGATATTGATGTAGTGCCCCGTGTGGGCGTGCGGGAGTGCGTGTACGTGTGTACGTGTGAAAGGGTGCGTGAAGGTGTGTGCGTGTGCGTGTGCGTGTGCGTGCGTGCGTGAACGTGCGTGTACGTGTGTGTGAGTGTGTGCGTGAGCGTGAGTGCCTAAGTGCGTGTGCGGGCGCGCGCGCGGGCCGTCCTCTTCCCTCTTGACCTTTGGCGCGGCCGGGGCCTCCGCCGGCGCTTCTCTTACATAGATTGACTTTCTTCATTACTTATCTCCGTGATCTCGCCTTCCCTCCCTTTCCCTTTTTACTTTCAACTATTTTTGTGTCATTTCTCATTTTCTTTCTCCTTTTCCATGTCATTTCTTATTCACTTTTTTCTCATCTTTTCTTCTTTTATCTCTTCTACTCTTCAATATTTCAGTTTCGCTTCAGTTTTCTTTTAAAAATTTTCCCCTATACCTACTGTAATCTCCTCCCCTTATTCTTTTCCTTCATCTATCCCCTTGCCCTTTATCCACCTCCTTTCACCTACCCCTTCCCCTTATCCACCTCCTTTTCCCTATCCACCTCCTTATTCACCTCCTATCACCCCCTGTCCCTTATCCACCTCCTTTCACCTATCCCCTTGCCCCTTATCCACCTCCTTTCACCTATCCCCTTGCCCCTTATCCACCTCCATTCACCTACGCCCCTGCCCCTTATTCACCTCCTTCCACCTCTCCCCTTGCCCCTTATCCACCTCTCCCCTTGCCCCTTATCCACCCCTCCCCTTGCCCCTATCCACCCCCTTTCACCTCTCCTCTTCCTCTTATCCACCTCCTTTCACCTACCCCCTTCCCCTTATCCATTTCCTTTCACCTCCCCTGCCCCTATTCCACCTCCTTTCACCTCTCCCCTTGCCCCTTATCCACCTCCTTCCCACCTATCCCCTCCCCCTATCCCCTTATCCACTTATCCCTTCACCTATCCCCTTCCCCTTATCCACCTCTCCCCTTATCCACCTCTTGTCCCCTATCTCCTTGCCCCTATCCACCTCCTTCCCTCTCCCCCTTGCCCCTTATCCACCTCCTTCCACCTCTCCCCTTCCTCATGTTAATATCCGCCCCCCCCCCCCACTATCCACGTGCTTGCAATGCCTCCGCCTGCCTTCGCCCCGAGCAAAATATTGGCACTTTTTTGGCCCGCGGAATCTGCGCGGCGGAATGCCAGGGTTTGCGGCCGTATCTTGCGGTTATTATTTAATTAAAGGGCGGAAGGAGGCAGGCTCTCTCTCTCTCGCGCGCGCACGCACGCAAACACACTGCATGGCCACATAAATTTATGTACCTACACTTTTTTTTCTTTTGTGAGAGAGAGTGTGTGTGTGGGTGCGTGCGTGCGTTTGCGTGTGGGTAGGTGCGTGCGTGCGTGCGTGCGTGCGTGTATGTGTGCGCGCGCGCGTAGGCATGGAAGTAAGAATAGAAATCCTTGTGCATATTGGAATCCTTCCCTCCGGAGAGACTCATTACCTGCTTTAAAGCATGAGAACGTTCGTGCAACAAAAGGCAGGGGCAAAAAAAAAATAAAAACGAAAAATAATTTGAAAAGAATCAAGCCCGCTTTACACAATATATACATCTCATATGCATAACATTTTCTTCTCTTCTTTCACCAACAACAATAAGCTGCATTCGGACACGACCAGGGAGCCTCGGCCGCGCGTCCAGCCTCAGCCTCTACCACGGGACGCCACTTCACCCCCGATAAAGGAGAGAGGAAGGAGTGAGGAAGGAATGATCGGGAAGCGGCCGGTGCTCGGCGATAGGCCTACATTCCCCGGGAAGGATAAACCAACCGCACATTAAACATCCTTTAAGATATTCTCAGTCTCCAACCGAAAATGGAAAAAACAGCTAATATATAAACAATTAAACACCTAAATAATTAAAACAAAATATGCCTTTAAGATATCATGATCTCAGTCTCCAACCGAAAATGGGAAAAACAACTAATGTATAAACAATTAAACACCTAAATAATTAAAACAATAAAATATGCCTTGAAGATATCATGATCTCAGTCTCCAACCG
The DNA here is from genome assembly GCF_042767895.1 of Penaeus vannamei. Taxonomy (NCBI): domain Eukaryota; kingdom Metazoa; phylum Arthropoda; class Malacostraca; order Decapoda; family Penaeidae; genus Penaeus; species Penaeus vannamei. Next base: position 1,533,108 of record NC_091553.1, read on the forward strand.
AAAATGGAAAAAAACAGCTAATATATAAACAATCAAACACCTAAATAATTGAAACAATAAAATATGCCTTTAAGATATCATGATCTCAGTCTCCAACCGAAAATAGAAAAAAACAGCAAATATATAAACAATTAAACACCTAAATAATTAAAACAATAAAATATGCCTCTAAGATATCATGATCTCCAACCAAAAATGGAAAAAACAACCAGTCTATTAACAATTAAACACCTAAATAATTGAAACAATAAAATATGCCTTTAAGATATCATGATCTCAGTCTCCAACCGAAAATGGAAAAAAACAACCAATCTATAAACAACCAAACCCGTAAATAATTAAAACAATAAAAAATACCCAACGGACCGCAACGCCGCACTCGCAATAGGCCTACCCCGCCGAGCACAGGCCCTCAGAAATACATTTATGAATGCGCCAGGTAAGATGCTGCATATTAATGAAAGAGGCATAAATATTGAACAGCGTTCTGGGGCGACGGAATGCGCTCTTATCGAGATTAAAAATGAATAACCTTTGATTCACATTCAAGTTCGCTTACTTGGCAAGATGTGAAAGGCAGAAGAAAGAGAAGGAGCGACGGAGGGAAGGAGGAGGGAGAGAGAGAGAGAGAGAGGGAGAGAGGGAGAGAGGGAGAGAGGGAGAGAGGGAGAGAGAGAGAGAGAGAGAGAGAGAGAGAGAGAGAGAGAGAGAGAGAGAGAGAGAGAGAGAGAGAGAGAGAGAGAGAGAGAGAGAGAGAGAGAGAGAGGAAGGAGAGAATGAGAAAAAAAGATAAAGGGAGAGGAGGAGGAGGAAGAGAGAGAAATAATACTGGGGGTTGAAGGAGAGGGAGTGAAAGAGAAAAAGGATTTCTTTACCCCACATATTAGTTGCATATTTTCTTCTTTTTCATTTTTTTTTCTTTTCTTGCTCGCTTTGACGATCATAAATATTCGTTGAACGCATATATAGAGAATGCACTTGTGTGTGGCTGTGGTGGGGAGAGCGCGTGGATGCCCCGCGTGCGCGTAGGCGTGCGTGTGCGCGCGTGCGTGTGTGTGAATGTGTGTGTGTGTGCGTGTGCGTGCGTATAGGTGTATGGGTGCGTGTGCGTGTGTATAGGTGTATGGGTGCGTGTGCGTGCGTAGGTGTAAGCGTAACTCCTCCGTCAGTCCCAACAATTACAAAGCGATTGCCAAGTTTCTGATAACAGTTGCAGTTCAGATCGTAGTGTTTGTGTAAACTTTTAGGATCGCTCACGGGTGAAGCGCACACATAAGAGAGAGAAGGAAGGAGACAGATACAAAGAAGGAATTGAACACGGGGGGAGGGAAAAGAAGAAGAAGAAGAAGAAGAAGAAGAAGAAGAAGAAGAAGAAGAAGAAGAAGAAGAAGAAGAAGAAGAAGAAGAAGAAGAAGAAGAAGAAGAAGAAGAAGAAGAGAGAGAGAGAGAGAGAGAGAGAGAGAGAGACAGAGACAGAGACAGACAGAGACAGAGACAGAGACAGACAGAGACAGAGAAGAAGAAGAAGAAGAAGAAGAAGAAGAAGAAGAAGAAGAAGAAGAAGAAGAAGAAGAAGAAGAAGAAGAAGAAGAAGAAGAGAGAGAGAGAGAGAGAGAGAGAGAGAGAGAGAGAGAGAGGGAGAGAGACAGAGACAGAGACAGAGACAGAGAGAGAAAAAAAAGAAAGAAAAGCAAGAGCAGGAACAAAAGAGGAAGACACGGAAGCGAGAAAAAGAAAAACAAAAAAAGAAAAAGAGAGAGAGGGGGAGGGGGAGGGGACGTGAGAGAGGTCAGCCAAGGTCACGCCCATGAGCCGTAGCGAGAGGGAGGGAGAGCCACACGTTCCACCTGACGCGACAGGAAATCGGCTGTGGGCATTGCAGGCGATGCAAGGAGAGCAATACGGAGCAGACGGCATGGGGGGAGGGGAGGTGGAAAGGGGGGACGGGGGAGGGCAATACGGGGCAGACGGCAAGGGGGAGGGGGAGGGGGAGGGAGGGAGGGAGGGGCAATACGGGGCAAGCGTCAAGGGGGAGGGAAGGGAGAAGGGCAGTGGAGAGGGCAATACGGGGCAGACGGCGGGGGGGAGGGCAATACGGGGCAGACGGCAAGTGGGGAGAGGGAGAGGGGGGCAGACGGCGGGGGTGGTGGGGGGCGAAGAGCTAGGTGACAATACAAGGGAGGTGTTGATTGCAGGTTTATTGCGGGTTGATTGCATGGCCGTATGGGAGAAGGAAACGGTGAGGGGATGTGGAGAGGAGGAAAAGGGAAAGGGAAGGGGAAGGAGGACGAAGAGAGGAAGAGGAAGAATAAGGAGGAGGAGGAGGGATGAAAGAATACGGAGGAAAGGGGAAGATTTAGGAGGAAAAAAGTGAAGAGTAAAAAAGATAGGAAAAAACTGAAGAGTAAGAAAGAGAGGAAAAAAACGAAGAATACGAAAGAGAGGGAAAAGAAGAAGAAGAAGAGAAAGAGGCGACGGATAGAAGAGATAGGAACTGGGCGAAGATACACGGAAAAAAGATGCAAGCCGCTGTAAATAGAATTTTCAACGATGCGCCACTGCACGATCGTCGTCTTCCCCCCCCCCCCCTCCCACTTTTTATTAACTTTTCCTTCAACATTTTCCTCTTTCGTGTTCTTGTTTCTCTTTCTTCGCCTTCGACATTGCACATTTCCCTCTTTTGTGTTTTTGTTGTTCTTTCTTCGCCTTCGACACTGCACTGCATATAATTCTCCGCCCATAAGCATGTACATTTTCCATTGTTTATATCTACAACCGCATGCAGCTATTATCGCGCGAGTGGGCGGGGCCGCGCGGGAGGTGTTGCACCGCGATGAACAATGCTCGCGGCTGCGCTATCTGGCCCCTAATCTGTTTAGCTGGGATGCTCGCTCTCGCTCTCGCTCATAGACAGACAGACAGACAGACAGACAGACAGACAGACAGACAGACAGACAGACTGACAGACAGACAGACAGACAGACGGACAAACAGACAGACAGACAGACAGACAGACAGACAGACACACACACACACACACACACACACACACACACACGCACACACACACACACACACGCTTTCTCTCTCTCTCTCTCTCTCTCTCTCTCTCTCTCTCTCTCTCTCTCTCTCTCTCTCTCTCTCTCTCTCTCTCTCTCTCCCTCTCTCTCTCTCTCTCTCCTTCTCTCTCCCTCTCCCCCTTCCAAACCTATCCCCCGCGCGCCACCCTCTCCCCTTACCCTTCCCTCTCTCTCTCCTCTCCCTGCTCTCTCTCTCCTTACACTGCCCATTCCTCCGTGCCCTCTCCTCCTTTCCCTTCTCTCTCCCATTCTCTGCCCATTCCTCCGTGCCCTCTCCTCCTCTCCCTCCTCTCTCCCTTTCTATTTCCATTCCTCCCTGCCCCGCCTCTCTCTCTCTTAACAAATACAAGGTCACAAATCCAGCCTGACAGACAGACACGACAGATATAGACACGGGCACCAATGCACGAAAGACGTGAATAGATCAATACCCCATCACACACGCCCACGCAGAACTTCCTCTCTCCCAGTGGGTGACACCCTCGCCGCCCCGACGACAGCCTTCCGACTCATCAGCGGCCAGGGTCAAGCAACGGCCGCCGAGGTCAGGTCAGCAGAAACCGGGAGATCCTAGCAACGGCGTCGGGGAGGCAAGCAGGCAGGCGGGCAGGCAGGCAGGCAGGCGGTGACGGCGCAGGTAAGGAGAGTCGGCGACAGATCACGGTCGGAGGAGGCAGGCCGTCGCAGAGAGGGGGGGAGGGGAAGGAAGGGTAGGGGAAGAAGGGAATGGGGGGAGGGTGGGTAGGGGAAGGGGGAGGAAGGAGTAGGGGAAGGAATGGGGGGAGGGATGGGTAGGGGAAGGAATGGGTGGAGGAACCTGTAGGGCAAGGGGATGAGGGGAAGAAGGGAATGGGGGGAAGGGTAGGGAAAGGGGCTGGGGAGAGTGGGTAGGGGAAGGAATGCGGGGTGAGAAGTGGGGAGGGAGAAGTAAAGAAGGAAAAGATGAAATAACGGCAGAGCACGGTAGAGCACGTAGAATGGGACAGGACGGGAAGGGTAGAGTAGGGCAGGGACAGCGAAATACAGGGCAGAGGAGGGGAGAGTAAGACACTGTAAGGGAGGGCAGGAGAGGCCAATTCACTCAGCAGGAGTAGATAAAAAAAAAAAAAAACAGGGGGCAAGTAGGCAAACAAGCAGCAGGAGAGGGGCAAGTCGAGCAGTGGAGCCAATTGATTTAGTATCCCTGGAACGTGGTGATGAGCTGGGGAGGGGAGGAGGTTGAGGGAAGGGGAGGGGGAGGGGAGGAGAGGGAGGAGGAGGGGCAGAGGAAGGGGAGGGGGGAGGAAGGGCGAGCTGGCAGGGACGAGCTGGGGGAGGGGAGGAGGGGGAGGGGGAAGGAGGGAGGAGGTGGGGAGGGGGAGGAGGGGGAGGGGGAGGCGAGCTGGCAGGGAGATAGTGAACCCAGGTCGTTTACAAGGCAAATAGATCCTTCTCCCCGGGGCTTGAAGGGCGGGGGGGGGGGAGGCGAGGGGAGGGGAGGCGGAGAGGATATTTGGAGAAGAGAGGAAACGAGAGCCGGCGAGGACAGGGAAGGAAAGAGAGCAATGGGAATAAAGAAGGGAAAGAGAGCAGAGGGAATAAGGAAGGAAAAGAGAGCAGAGGGAATAAAAAAGAGAAAGAGAGCAGAGGGAATAAAGAAAGGAAATACAGCAGAGGGAATACAGAAGGGAAAGAGAGCAGAGGGAATAAAAGAAGAGAAATAAGAGAACACGCATTTACAGAATACTAAACGGGCCAAATCGAAAAGACAAAAAAAGGAAAAGAAAAAAGAAAAAAGACAAAAGAACACCTGATCACAGGCAAGCAAGCAGCGAGCAAGAGCCACGACGGGGATCATCCACGAAGCCTCAGGACGCACCACGTTCCGCCTCTCCAATCTGCCACAGGGACCCCATCTCCCTTCCCCCCCCCCCTGTCGCCTTTCCTTTCGCTCCCCCCCCCCTGTCGCCTTTCCTTTCGCTCCCCCCCTTTCTCTTTTCCTTTCCCTCCTCCTCCCTTTCCCTGACCCTCCTCCCCTTTTCTCTTTCCCTCCTCCCCCTTCCTTTTTCCTTCTCTTCCCCCCTTTTCTTTTCCTTTCCCTCCCCCCTTTCTCTTTTCCTTTCCCTCCTTTCCCCTTTTTCTTTCCCTCCTCCCCTCTTTCTCTTTTCCTTTCCCTCCTTTCCCCTTTCCCTTTTCTTCATCCCCCTTTCCTTTCCCTCTCTTCTCTCTTCCATTTTCACTCTTTCCTCTCCATTTCACTGCTTTTCTCCATTCCCTTCCCTTCCGTTCCTCCTCAGCTTCTGTTCTTTCTCTTCTCCCTCTGCCTTCTTCCACTCCTCCCACCTTCGCCCTCCTTCCTGGGTCCTTCCCTCTGTCCCTCACCCTTTCTATCTCTCCCATGCCTGTCTCCCTTTTCCATCTCTTAGTTCCTCCCTCTCCCTCCCTCCTCCTTCCCCTCCCACACACTTCTCCCCCTCTCCCTCTCCCTCCTCCTCTTTCTCCTCCTCACTTCCCTCTCTCTCCTCCCTCTCCCTCTCTCTCTCCCTCTCCCTCTCTCTCCCCCTCTCCCTCTCTCTCTCCCTCTCCCTCTCCCTCTGCCCCTCTCTCTCTCCCCCTCTCCCTCTCTCTCCCCTCCTCTCTCCCTCTCCCTCTCCTCTCCCTCTCCTCTCCCTCTCCTCTCCCTCTCTCTCCCCCACTCCCTCTCTATCCCCCTCTCCTTCTCTCTATCCCCCTCTCCCTCCCTCTCCCTCTCTCTCCCCCCCCCCTCTAAGCGGCGGCATCCGACGGTTTTCTGTACAAAAGCATAAAAGCATTCCCTCTCGTAACACATCTTTCAGAGGATGAGAGGGAAAAAGGGGGGGGGGGGATATGGAGAGATGGGAGGGAAAAAAGAGAGGATAAACGGAAAGAGGGAAGGGAGAGAAACGGTTAGATGTGAAAGGAGAGGAGGGAGAGAAGGGAGAGGAAGGGAGGGGAGGGGGCGGGAAAGGGGAGAGGAGGGGAGGAAGGGAAGGGAGGAGAGGAGAGAGGAGGTGGAGGGGAAGGAGAGGGAAAGGATTTAAAAGCGAGAGAGGAAAGGAAAGAAAGAGGTGGGAGGAGAGAAAAATGGAGAGAAAAAAGAAAAAGGGGGGAGGGAGGGAGGAGAGTTGAGAAAAAAAAAAACGAAGGAGGGAGAGAAGAAACGAAAAGCACGTGGGCTTTAGAAACAAGAGTGGGGGCGAAGAAGAGTGAAAGAGGAATGGAAGAGGACGGAAGGGGAGGCGGAGGCGGGGCGTGGGAGGAGAAGGGAGGAGCGGGAGCCGAGACACCTTCTGCGGGAGAGGCGGGACTCCTCGCCCCCGCCGTCTGACCCCGCAGGGAAAGGCCCCTTCGTCTCGCGGAGAGGGGGGGGGAGGAGGAGATAAAGAGAAAAGGAGGGGAGGAGGAAGAGGGGAAAAAGGGGGAGGAGGAGGAGAAGATAAAGAAAAGGAGGGAGGAGGAAGAGGGGAGGAGGAGGAGAGGGAAGAAGGGGGAGGAGGAGGGAGATAAAGAGAAAAGGAGGGGAGGAGGAAGTGGGGAAAGAAGAGAGGGAAGAAGGAGGAGGAGGAGGGAGATAAAGAGAAAAGGAGGGGAGGAGGAAGAGGGGAAGAAGGGGAGGAGGAGGAGGGGAAGAAGGGGAGGAGAGGAAGAAGGGGGAGGAGGGGAGGAGAAAGAGGGGAAGAAGGAGGAGGAGGAGATAAAGAGAAAAGGGGAGGAGGAGGAGGAGAAGGAGGAAGAGGTGGGTGAAAAGATGGAGGCAGAGGATGATAAAGAAGAAGAAGAAGAAGAAGAAGAAGAAGAAGAAGAAGAAGAAGAAAAAGAAAAAAGAAGAAGACGAAGAAGAAGAAGAAGAAGAAGAAGAAGAAGACGAAGAAAGAAGAAGACGAAGAAAGAAGACGAAGAAAGAAGACGAAGAAAGAAGACGAAGAAGAAGAAGAAGAAGAAGAAGAGAAGGACGAGGAGGAAGAGGAGGAGAAAAAGAAAACGAAGAAAAGAAATAGGAAGAGGAAAAGGAAGGAGGAAAAGAAGCAAAAAAAGAAAAGGACAAAAAAAAAAGAAGCAGAGGAAGTGAGGGGACGACGAAAGAAAGAGGAGGAGCGACGCGAGAGGAAGAAAGTGAGAGCAAAGAAGGGGAAAAGGGGAAATGAGAGGAGAGAAACCTGCGGCCGGGGAGCGTGGCACTCCGCCCCCGCTCTTGCACCCGCCCCCCCCCCCCCCCCACGACCGCCAGCCCGCACTCCAGAATGCGCTTGCATCTGCACTGCATTCGCCGGCGCCCCTCACCCCCTTCCCCCTCCCTCTTCCACCCTCCCTCGCCTCTCCCCTTCCCTCTCTTCTCTTCTCCCTCCCCTCTTTCCTCCCTCCCTCGCCTCTCCTTCCTCCCTCCTCTCTTCTTCTCCCTCCCCTTTTCCTCCCTCCCTCTCCTCTCACCTTCTCTCCTTCCCCTCTCCTCCCCTTCTCCCTCCCCTCTTTCCTCCCTCCTCTCCTCTCACCTTCTCTCCTTCCCCTCTCCTCCCCTTCTCCCTCCCCTCTTTCCTTCCTCCCTCAGCTCTCCCCTTCCTCTCCGCTTCACCCTCCTCTCTCCTTCCCCCTCCCTTTCCCTTCCTTATATCCCCTTCTCCCTCCGCTCATTCCTTCCTCCCTCCCTTCTCTCCTTCCCTCTCACCTCCCCTCTTTCCTTCCTCTCACCTACCCTCCCCCCCCTCGCCCTCTTTCCCTTCCTCTCACCTCCCCTCTTTCCTTCCTCTCACCTACCCTCTTTCCCCTCCTCCTGCCTCTCCTTCCCCCTCCACTCCCCACCCCTACCTCCCAGCTGGACACATTTTTAACCGTTCGCTGCGTCGTGCATTTCTCGCACGGCATGCTCGGACACACTATCACACACACACACACGCGCGCGCGCACACATATATATGACCTCTTCAATTCCTTCCTCCCCCTCCTCTTCCATTTCCTATCTCTGTCCCTCCTTCCTTCGCTCATACATTCGCTCCCTTCCTGGCACCCCTTTCCTTTCTTTCTTTATTTTTTTCTTTCACTCCTTCCTTCCTTTCTTTCTTTCTTTCTTCTTTCCTTCCTCTCTCGCTCCCTTCCTAACAACCCTTTCATGTACTCTCTCTCTCTCTATTCCTCCTTCCTTCCCTCCCTCCTCTCTCTCTCTATTCCTCCCTCTCTCCTCCCTCCTCCCCTCTCGCTCCCTTCCAAACAATGCTTTCTGTTTCCTCTCTCTCTCTCTCTCTCTTTCTCTTTCCTCCTCCTTCTCTTCCTCCCTCCTTCCCTCCTCTCCCTCTCTCCCTAACTCGCTCGCTCCCTCCCTGACAGCCCTTCCCTCCTCCGCCCCCCCTGTCTCCCTTCCCAAAGAGGCCCATAAATAAAGAGGGCATTTCAATTTTGCAGATTCGGCTCCCCTTCCCCCCCTCCCCTTCCCTCCCCGATCCCCGGCAGCCAGACGAGGGAGATCGACCCATACTGTTCCCTTTAAAAAAAAAAGAAGAAAAAAAAAGAAACCAGCGCACAACATTCTAAAATAATAATAATAATCATATCAAGGGGAAGAGGGATAATGACCCATACTATTCCCTGAAGAAGAAGAGGAAGAGGAAGAAGAAGAAGAAGAAGAGGAAAAGGAAGAAGAAGAAGAAACCAGCGCACAAAATTCTAAAATAATAATAATAATCTTATCAAGAGGAAGAAGGAAATCGACCCTTCCTATTCCCTTTTGAAGAAGAAAAAGAAGAAGAAGAAGACGAAGAAGAAGAAGAAGAAGAAGAAGAAGAAGAAGAAGAAGAAGAAGAAGAAGAAGAAGAAGAAGAAGAAGACGAGGAAGAAGAAGAAGAAGAAGACGAAGACGAGGAAGAAGAAGAAGAAGACGAAGACGAGGAAGAAGAAGAAGAAGAAGACGAAGACGAGGAAGAAGAAGAAGAAGACGAAGACGAAGAAGAAGAAGAAGAAGACGAGGAAGAAGAAGAAGAAGAAGACAATAACGAAGACGAAGAAGAAGAAGAAGAAGAAGAAGAAGAAGAAGAAGAAGAAGAAGAAGAAGAAGAAGAAGAAGAAGAAGAAAAAGAAGAAAGAAAAAGGAAAAGAAAAAGAAAAAGAAAAAGAAAAAGAAGAAGAAGAAGAAGAAGAAGAAGAAGAAGAAGAGGAAGAAGAAGAAAATCGCACAAACTTCTAAAACAATAATGACAACCACATCAAGAGAGAGAAGAAACACAAAACGATAATGACGTAAATAATAAACAAACGCTACTAAGTATGGCTCTTCTCAGCTCAGCGCATATGACACTTTCTATTGCCAATTACCACAATCCTCTTCACCATCTACTCCCTTCTCTATCAAAGTCTAGCCGTAAATTTCTCGTCACCATTTAGATGTCTTCATTATCAATCATTCTCTTCTTTATCATTGCCACTTTCACGTATCTCTTCCTTCGTTACCTTTTAAATGTGTTTATTATTAATTGTTGGACTTTCATACTGCCGCCTGACGTGCCCTTTCCTTAAGGGTGATCGAACGTGGCCAAGTATTCACAAAAAAGGCCTTATGCAACACCCACGCAGCGCCGTTACCATGACAAGGCAGCGCATTCCGCCCAAACAACGTGCGTCCTGCACTCTCTTGGTCTTTAAACTCCCTTCCCCGTGGCCTGGCTGGCTCCTCGCTTTCCCTGGGTTTTCCTCTTCCTCGGCCCCCTAACTCCCTCTTTCTTCCTTCCTTTCTTCCCCTCTCCCTCCCTCTCCACCTTCCTTCCTTTCTTTCTTCCTCTCCCTTCCCTCCCTCCTCCTCCTCCCTTCCTCCCTCCCTCCCTCCCTCCCTCCCTCCCTCCCTCCTCCTCCCTCTCCCTCCCTCCCTCCCCCCCTCCCTCCCTCCTCCCTCCCTCCCTTCCTCCCTCCGCGACCCGGTCTGCCCCACCGGAGCGTCAACTGCCCCCGTCCCTCTCCCATAATGCTGATCGCCCTTTGGCCCGTATCGGTACCATTTCACTATACCCCAATTATTCGTCTATTCATTCATCCTTCCAATTATCAATCATCCGTATCACTTCACCCCCCAAGAGACGCAGCCACCCCCCCACCCCACCCCACCCCCACCCCCCGACCAGAACATGACCAGAACATGACCAGAACAGCTGGTCCTCGCGTCTCGAAGCGGGCGAGAGGACAGCGGCTCGGGGGCGTCAGTGACACGCGAACTCTGGAAGGAAGTCCAAAGGAACACGGTACCTTCTGGGCCTCCGCGCGGCGCGAGGGAACGGCCGTCCTTACCTGGAAGGAAAGAAGGAAATCGGGTTAGAAGACTTCGAGTCAGTCGAGATTTTTTTTGCCAAATGCGGCTTCCGTTACTAATACTACAGACATATATTCATACATATACATTTATATACACACGCATACACACACACACACACACACACACACACACACACACACACACACACACACACACACACACACACACACACACACACACACACACACACACACACACAACAACAACAACAACAACAACAACAACAACAACAACAACAACAACAACAACAACAACAACAACAACAACACCAAACCCAGCCTCCCCAGCCCCACAGTGGTCTTCCCCGTGAAGTGAATAATTAAATCCGACGGTTCCCAGGTTCGAGCCGGTCACCTCCTTCCCGCCGCCCGTAAAGCCCAGTCAGAGCAAGCCCGCAAGCCCGCAAGCCCGGCCCTTGGCTCGGCTCGGGTCAGCGGCAGCAGCGGCTTGCGCGGGCGGGGGTGCGCGCGTGAGAGAGCGCGTGTGCGGATTCTGGGACTTTTGAGAACAGGGAGCCTTTGCAAATGTATACATGCAATTAAACATACATACATACACAAATACACACACACATTCCTGAATTATTACAAGAAATATAATGGCAAAATGTAGCAAAACCACCTTTAAAAAAACAACTTGAAAAAAATCTACCTTTAAAAGGAAATAAGAAAATAAAAACACCACAAAAAAGAAAAAACACTCGAACCACCCCCACATAATTTAGAAGGATCGGCGCGAGTCCACGCACACGCACGAGCCTACACCCTTACGAGTTTCCCGTTAAAGGTGAAGTCCCACTCGAGGAGGCGTTTCTCCCTCCGGTGAATCAACCGCGACTGCCACCGGCCGGAGATTCACGCCAGAGCAGCTACTCGGGGGTGAAAATAGGCCTACATATTTTTTTTCCCTTTAACTTGATCTTTTAAAAACGTTTGAGTTGAACAGCAGTCGGGAGGGAAAGTAGGCCTACACTTTTTCCCCCTTTAACTCGATCTAAAAACGTTTGAGTTGAACAGCAAGGGCGTTTCTGAGTAACAGGTGAACGGTTCCGGGCATCGCAGGAACGTTTTGAGGTTCTCATGGAACGTTTTAGGTGTCCGAGACGCGTTTGTAGGCGCCGGAGGGAGGTTTCCTGGTCTTACGAGAAACGTTTCAAGGAGTCGGATGAATCATCTTAGGTTGTGTGTGGAAGTGTCCGAGGAATGCTTTTGGGAGGCGTGAGAAACGTTTTAAAATGTCCGAGGAACGTTTCTGGCACTCGGAAGGCGTCTTCAAGTGACGTGTGGAACGTTCCAAGGTATACCTAGGGAATCTCGCCGAGCTTCTCTCGCGCAGCCCGCCGCTGTTTTCGAGCTCAGAATTCCCTGTCACTCTTCTCCCTTTTCCCCTCCTACCTTCCCCACTCCCCCTCCTCCTCCTCCTCCTACTTTCCCCCTCTCCCTCCCCCTCCTACCTTCCCTCCTCCTCCTCCTCTTCCTCCTACCTTCCCTCCTCCTCCTCCTCTTCCTCCTACCTTCCCCCTCCTCCTTCTATCTTCCCCTCTTCCTCCTACCTTCCCTTCTCCTCCCTCCTCCTCCTACCTTCCCCTTCTCCTCCTACCTTCCCTTTCCTCTTCCCCTTCCCCCTCCTCCTACCTCCCTTTCCCCTCCCCTTCCTCCTCCTCCCTGCCTTCCCCTCCTCCTCCTCTTCCTGCCCCTCCTCCCTTCCCCCTTAACCTTTCCCCTCCCCTCCTCCTCCTTCTCCTCCTCCTTCCCCTCCTCCTCCTACCTTCCCATCCCCTTCCTCCTCCTGCCTTCCCCTCCTCCTCCTCCTACCTTCCCCTTTTCCCCCTCCCCCTCCTCCTGCTACCTTCCCCTTCCCCTCCTCCTCCTACCTTCCCCTCCCCCTCCTCCTCCTCTTCCCCTTTCCCCCTCCTCCCTCCTCCTCTTCCTCCTCCTACCTTCCCCTCCCCCTACTCCTCCTCCTTCCCCCCCTCCCTCCTCCTCCTACCTTCCCCTTCTTCTTCCCCCTTTCCCCCTCCTCCTCCTCCTCCTTTCCCCTCCCTCCCCTCCTCCCCTCCTCCTCCTCCCACCTTCCCCTCCTCCTCCTGCCTTCCCTTATCCCCCTCCCCCTGCCCCTCCTCCCTTCCCCTTTCCCCTTTCCCCTCCCTCCTCCCTTCCCCTCCCTCCCTCCCCTCCTCTCTTCCTCCCTTCCCTTTCCCCTCCTCCTCCCCTCACCCCTTCCCCCGCCCTCCTCCCCTCCCCCCCCTGAAACGTAAACAAAAATACTTCCCAGAACATTCCCCGGAAAAATCTCTCCCCAAACTTGCACTTCCGCCGCCGGTGCCACTGGGCGTCCCCGCGCCGCCTCGCCCGCAGGAATGCCGCCCATCCTCGCCCTCGGCATCCTTGGCTCGCTTCCTCTCCCATCCCCTCCTTCGGCGTCTTTCTCTCTCCCTTTCACCCTGCTTCTGTGTCTTTCTCTCTCCCTTTCACCCTGCTTCTGTGTCTTTCTCTCTCCCTTTCACCCTGCTTCTGTGTCTTTCTCTCTCCCTTTCACCCTGCTTCTGTGTCTCCCTCCCCTTCCGTCTCGCTTTACTTTCCCTCCATCTTGCTGTCTGTCACTCGCACATTCCCTCCTTCTAGCAATCTCTATTTCCTTCCTTTATTATTTCCCTCCCTCTTCCTTCCTTTCTCCCTCTCTCTCTCCCTCCGCATTTTTCTCCGTCATCCCTCTAGACGGGCGCTTTCTCTCCTTTCTCTTATTCTCTCTTTCGCCTCCCTCCCTCGCCGCCTCCCAATTCGTCCATTTCCTCTCAATATTCTTCTATCTCCTCCCCTAATCTCATTCTCCGTTTTCAATTATTCTTTTTTTCCTGTCACTCCCTTTTCCTTATTCGTTTTTCTCTCTTTCCGCCTCTCTTCTCTCATTTTCTGTCTCTCTGCCTCTCCGACACACGTCCGTTTCATATTCGGTTACATTTCGCTGTCATTCTCTTCTTCCTCCTCCTCAATCTTTCATTTCTTTTCAATTTTCCTCTTTTCTTTACTTTTTTCTCTCTCGTTCTCATCCTCCCAATATGATTCTTTCACTTCTCTTTTTTTCTCTCACTCTCCTTTTCTTCTTCCTCTATTCCGTTTTCTCCTCTTCCCTCTCTTCCCTTTTTTTTCTCCCTCTCCTCTGTCTTCTCTTCCTCGTTCTTCCCTTCCCTCTTCTACGTCTCCCATCCTCTCCTCCCCCTTTAACCCCGTCTGCAACATCTCGGTCTTTCCTTCCGTCTCGTTCCAACTCCTCGGCCACCTCTAAGGACCCCTTCCCCGCCCCTTCCCTCCCCCTTTCAGAAAACTCACCTGGGAAAAAAAGAAAGCATGAGAGAAAGGAAGAAAGGAAAAAATCCGCACGTTTCCCTGTTTCCTCCCTCCTCCCTCCTCTCTCTCCTCTCCCTCCCACCCTCTTCTCTCCTCCCTACACACCCCTATTCCCCACATTTCTCCGTCATTTCCATGACTCTCACCTCGCCATCCTTCCCCCATCTCTTTCGCCCATTCCCTCCTCCTCCTCTCTTTCCTGTTCCCTCCTGTTCCCTCCTCTCCCCCTCCCCCTCCTATGCCCTCTGCCATCTTCCCCTCCCTGCCTTATCCACCTTCTCACCATCTTCCCTCCCTTTCGACTTCCCATGCCCCATCACCTCCCCTCCATTCTCCCTCTCATCCCCCTCCCTCAGTCCCTCCTCCTCCCACCTCACCCTTCTCCCTCCCACCCCCAATGCTCCGCCTTCCTCCTCCTCCTCCACCCCCTCCACCCAACCCCATCTCCCTCCCCCACCCCCCCTTACCCCATTCCAGGTTTAAGTATATCTGTATTCTCACGTCTGCCTGACTCGACCTCCCCGCAACCAGGTCTTTCCTTTTCTCTCTCTCGCACCTCACGCGAAAGGGTTCTCTCTCTCTGTCTCGCTTTTTTTGAAATGAAATACACGATTCTTCACGTCATAATAAATCCTACACGCGATAATACATTCCCCATTCCATATGCTTCGTTCTATTTATTTTTTTAATGAAATATAATTCTTTTTAGCGACATCCTAAACCCTACACATTCCATATGCTTCCTTTTTTTATTAATGAAATCTAATTCTTTTTAGCGACATCCTAAACCCTACACATTCCATATGCTTCCTTTTTGTATTAACGAAATCTAATTCTTTTTCGCGTCATCCTAAATTCTACAACGCGATAATTGATTCTGTAAGTACTCGATGTTCCATGATGTCCCCGGCTTTTGCATGCGCCAAATATCATGCTAAACTCTTGCGCTAAATTGCAGGAAAAGCAGCTCGCCCGCTTTGGTGAAGTACTTCCTTGCGGTTCAACAATCTTAAAAGCAGATTTTTAAAGCAGTTATCTTATATTTAGTGTGCAATGGCAATTTAAATAACAATAACAACTATGAATAATAATTATCCTTATCATCACCATAATAGTATTGAGAAGGATAATAACAAAAAATATAGTAATAATAGTAATGACAACAACAGCAACAACACAACAACAAAAAATAATCATAATCATAATCATAATCATCATAATAATTATAAATGAAAAAAATCAACAATAATAATAATGACAAAAATAACAATAATATCAAGAACTATTAAAAACAAAGACGATCAACCATTTGTGCCAAACCGAAAGGAGAAAAGAGACAGCATCGAAGTGGAAGAGAGAGAGAGAGAGAGAGAGAGAGAGAGAGAGAGAGAGAGAGAGAGAGAGAGAGAGAGAGAGAGAGAGAGAGAGAGAGAGAGAGAGAGAGAGAGAGAGAGAGAGAGGCAGTCAGACGAGCACAGACATACGGGGGGAGGGAGTGGGGGGGGGGGGAACCTGTCACGACCAGCACTGAAGGAACTCCGC
>NC_091553.1:1550864-1558364 GCF_042767895.1 Penaeus vannamei
AAACATGTTCAGAAACGTACAAAATGGATCAGTAAAGTTTATTGAGACTGAATGACGCAAAAGGTTAAGTATGAGAATGAAACATTCTTTTTTTACTACAATATGCATCAGTAGAACACGTGTATGGAAACCCCATGAGTAAGAAAACATTTCAGAAGAGAACATCACCAGAAGACACGAAGCAAAAAAAATAAACGAGATCGCGAATTCGAACACCAAAAAAAAGCTACATAACGAAGAAGGAAAGAAAGAAAACAATTCGACACACGATCCCGAAACAGACGACAAAACACGAAGAGGTTCCCCCGCCACCCCGCGCGTCACCTTCAAGACTGAGATCAAGAAAGTCTAAAAAAAAAAAGTCTTGCATGTTGCTCGTCGCCGCTTCATGAAGGTCCAAAGAGTCATAAAAGTGCTTGTGATTCATCTCGCTGCCTTATCTCCGACTCCGAATCAGAGGCCGCACTCGCCACTGCAAGGCCGATAAGATAACGCCTAAATACGAGAGCACCCGCGATAAGGCCGCCCGACAGACAGTGCTTTAAATCCCCTTCCATTCAAACACACCTCAAACGCACCCGCTGCTCGCGCACAAGGCAGTGCTTGGAGGGCGAGCAAGCACAGAGCGTAAAAAATACCCCAGCGAACCAAAGGACAAGCACCCGTGCAGGAAAAGGAAAGCGGCCGCGCCCTACGCCAAAGGCACTCGAGCAAAGGGGCCCGAGAGCCAACGAGCACGCCACGAAGCAAGCAAAAGCGCGCAGGGGGCGGGCCCCGCGAGCGCCCTTGACCAAGCGCCAAACGCGAGCCCCGCCGCCGCCGCCGCCGCCGCCAGGGAAAGCAGAGCGAAGTGCAACAGCGCCGCGGCCTCTGTTTTTGCGCCGCGGTCACGTCCCTCCCGCCGGCGCTCGCCTTGTTATCTCGCCGTTATGCAAGTGGCAGAGGGAGATCGCGGGGGTGGACAGGAGGGGGAAGGGGGGGGGGGAGGCCTTGCGGTGAGGCAGGTGTGCCTTTATGGGGTTCATGCAGACGCGTACAAGCATCCATCCGTCCATCCATACACGCGTGCATACAAGCAAAGGCACTTCTCCAGGGGGCTTGGAATCCGCCTCACTGTCCCCTAGGACGGACTTCAGCCTCAGATAAAGCAGGCAGACGAAGCAGGCCAGGCAGGTGAGGCAGGCAGACAAGCAGGCCAGGTAGACGAAGCAGGCAGGCGAAGCAGGCGAAGCAGGCCAGGCAGGCGACGAACTAGACGCCCCAACACGGGGGACAAGGGGGGGGTGGGGGGGTTATCACACGGGCAAAGCAGAAATGGCCAGGAAGCGGGTACTGTGCAAGCGATGAATGTTGCAGAAAAGGCTTTGCAGTATTACAGTTGTCTTAAGGCGCTGCCGAGACACCCGGCCGGCCTCCCCCTCGCTTCGGTGTGCTTTCGGGAACGCCGTTCACGTTCTTCGCTTCGGTCTTGAGTTACCTGTCTCTCCCTTTGGTTTCCTCCTCTTCTTCTTCTTCTTCCTCATCATCTTCTTTTTGTTTTCTATCTTCTTTCTTCTTCCTCTTCCTCCTCCTCCTTCTTTTTCTTCCTCCTCCTCCTCTTCTTCTTCTTCTTCTTCCTCTTCCTCCTCTTCTTCTATTTCCTCCTCTTTCTTCTTCTTCCTCTTCCGCTTCTACCTCCTTGTCCCCCTTCCCTTCTCCTCCTTCCTCAGAGTAAACACGTAACCTATGAATCTTTGTGGCTGCCCTTTAAAACCTCCTCCGCCCCCATTCCAACCCCAACCCCCCCTCCCCCTTCCTCTACATTCCCGTACTCTAAGACCAACCCTCCCTCCCTCCCCTCCTCTCTTCCTCCCTCCCTTCCTCAATTCCCCTCCCCTCCCCTCCCCTCCCTCCCCTCTCTCTCCCTCCCCCTCCCTTCTCTCCCCCTCCTCCTCCCCTCTTTACGTCCAGCAAGATAATCCTTGGAGAGGAAACCTTACTTAAGGAGTGCGTGGGAAGTGGGAGGAGGAGGAGGAGGAGGAGGAGGAGGAGGAGGAGGAGGAGGAGGAGGAGGAGGAGGAGGAGGAGGAGGAGGAGGAGGAGGAGGAGAAGAAGAAGCAAGAGGAGGAACAATAATAATAATAATAATAATAAGAGAAGGACGAAGAGGAATAAAGAGTAAGGAATGAGGAAGAAGAACAAGAAAAGGAAAAAAAGACGAGGAACAAAACTGAAAAATAGGAAAAGGGGAGGAGGAGGAGGAGGAAGGATAAGGAGGAGGAGGAGGAGGAGGTGGAGGAGGAGGAGGAGGAGGAGGAGGAGGAGGAGGGAGGAGGAGGAGGAGGAGGAGGAGGAGGAGGAGGAGGACGACGACGAGGACGAGGACGAGGACGGAGCCGAGGACGAGGCCCCGCCCGTCCCCGCGAGTGAGCGAGCGCGCGCCGGGAGCCTAATAATAACTCCAATGACGACTGGCGGTTCGCGGTCCGCTGCCCCGTGTGTCATAAACGGGTTCTCCGCCGCGACTCCGACGACTCTCTTCACGGCGGCGACACCCGGGGGGAAGGGGGGGAGGGGTGGGGGGGAGCTCTCGACCTTCCCCCACCCCCTCCACCACCACCACCGTTTCTCTCGAGGCTTGTGTCTCCTCCACTTTTTTTTTTCTTTCCGTTTTTTTCTCTCTTTCTCTTTTCTGCTCTTCTTTTTTTTTTTCCTTTTTTCTTTATCTTTCCTCTGCTATGCTTTCCCTCCTCTCTTCTTCTCCGCTTTTCTTTTCCCTTTTATCTTTCTCTTTCTACCAATCTATCCGTTTTTTCTTTCTTTCTCTTTCAGCCATTCTTTCCTTTTTCCTTTCTTTCTCTGCTATTCTTTCCTTCCATTCTTCCTATCTACTATTCTCTCCTTTCTTTCTTCCTCTTCTGCCTGTACGTCTATCTGCCAATATTCTCCACCACTTTTTCCCCTCTTTTTTCCAACAGTTTGTCTAACGTGCCCATATTTTGTCCCACTTCTCTCTCTCTCTCTCTCCCTCTCCCTTTCGCTCCATTCCTCGCCCTCTCCCCGCTTTCTAAACCATGGAAATAAATAAAAAAGAAGAAAAAAAAGAGGAATGCAAAGTATGCACCTTGCCCTCGGTACAACGATCGTTACTCGCGAGAGCGTGACAACTGCAGCTGCATTTCCCTCCCGATACAACCTCCCCCCCGACGGCAATACAGGGCAATACAGCGGGCGTCGATACAGCAGGCGTCGATACAGCAGGTGGCCCGCGATGTATTCCACCCGACGGAGGAGGCGATACAGCGAATCCCGAGTCGATACAGCAGGCACTAGGGTCCGACCCGATCGATATGGGCGCTCGCGAAGACGGACCCGACCGGCCGGGATGAGGAGCCGCTGGGCGCACCGCCACGGACACGCACACGGACACGCACACGGACAGGAACGGGAAGAACAAGAGCAAGAACACAAATACACATATACACATACATATGAACACACACACACACGCGCGCGCGCACACACACATACATACATACATACATACACACACACACATATACACACACACACACACACACACACACACATATACACACACACGTACAAACACACGTACACACACACACACACACACATACACAAATAAAAAATATAAACAAAAACAGCAAGTAAATGCAAACACACTAACACACTGAAACAAATAACCACACTGAAGAACACTAGCGCATGTACACACCCTCACATACAGACCCACAATAGCACACCCTTTACTTTACCACCTCTTTTTATTTCTCTTTCTTTCGTCTTTTTTCTCTCTCTCTTTTCTTTCATGATTCTATTTTTCCCCTTTCCATCCTGTTTTTCTTTCTTTCTGTGTGTTTCCTTTCTACTTCTTTCATTCTTTTTCGTTTTTCTCTCTTTCTCATTCTTACCCTTTTCCATGTCCGTATGTGTCTCCCTGTGCGTATGTGCGTGAGCTAGCATGTGCAAGTTCGTGTTCGTGTTCGTGAGCGTGTGCGTGTTCGTGTACGTCAGCGAGTGGGTGTCCGTTTTCGTGTGTTTGTGCCCGTTTGAGTGCGGGTTCGTGTTCGTGTTCGTATTCGTGTGCGTGTGCGTGTTCGTGTGCGTTTTCGTGTTCGTGTTCTTGTTCGTATTCGTGTTCGTATTCGTGAGCGTTTTCGTGTTCGTGTGTCTGTGTGCGCCCCTCGCCCTGCTCCCCTCTCTCCCTTCTGCTCCCCCTGGTCCGAGGGGAGACGTGCCCTCGCCTCCCCTCGTCAATTAACGAGAACAGCAGCATCGAGACACACAGGTGGATGAGACGAGGGGGAGAGGGGAGAGGGGAGAGGGGGGAGAGGGGGGGAGAGAGGGGAAGAGAGAAAGGGTTGTACGGCTAGAATAGGGAAAGGGGAAATGGGGAAGAGTTGAAAAGGGAGGGGAGATACAGGGGGGATGAATGAGAAGGGAGCGACGGAGGAAGTGAGAGGGGGAAGCGGAGGAGGGAAGGGGGAGAAGGGGTCCATGGGAGAAGGGGAGAAAGGGGAAGAGATCAAACTAAGAAACATGTGAGACAGAGAAAGAGAATAAAGAAAATGGAGGATGGGTGGATGGGGAGGAAGAGGAAGAAGACAAAAAAGGAGACGAGTGAGAGACGGAGGGAGAGGAAGAAGAGGAGGAAAAGAAACCAGAAGAGGAGGAAGAGGACGAGAGGGTAAAAAAATAAAAAAATAAAAAATCAGTGGAAGAGAGAAAAGAGAGAACAACAGAGAGAGTGTATGAGGGTGCAGGGCGGAGGGGGGGTAGGGGGTAGGGAAGGCAAGAGGGAAAGATATAGGAGGAACGAAGGGGACATGAGAGGTGGAGAAAGGGGAGGAGAGGGCACGAGAGAGAGAGATAGGGAAAGAAGAGATGGAGGGTCTAGGGGAGGAGAGGGAAGGGGGGGAGTACCTTCATGTTGAGGGCACGGACAAGTGGAGGCGGGAGAGAAGTAGGGGAAGAGAGAAGAGAAAGGAGAGGTTGAGTGCAGGAGAGGAGACATGATGGGAGAAAGGGGGGAGAGAGGAGAGAGAGGAGAGGGAGTAGGGGGAGGGAGGGAGAGAGAGGAGGGAGAGAGAGAGGGAGAGACGGAGAGAGGGAGGAGAGAGGAGGGAGAGAGAGAGAGAGAGCGAGAGAGAGCGAGAGAGAGAGAGAGAGAGAGAGAGAGAGAGAGAGAGAGAGAGAGAGAGAGAGAGAGAGAGAGAGGGAGAGAGAGAGAGAGAGAGGGAGAGAGAGAGAGAGAGGGAGGCGGAGAGAAAGTGAGAGGAGTGGGAGAGAAAGAGAGAGAGAGAGAGAGAGAGAGAGAGAGAGAGAGAGAGAGAGAGAGAGAGAGAGAGAGAGAGAGAAAGAGAAAGAATGAGAAAGAGAGAGAGAGGTGAATGAAAGTATGAATGAATGAATGAATAAATGAATGGAATGAATGAACGAACGGATGGATAGAGACAGATAGATAGACAGATGAATGGACTGACAGAAGGATGGCGGGAGAAAGCAAGTGTCAAATGGACAAGCAACCGTCAATCACGGACAGCAAGACCCCGCCCCACTCTGCGGACAGCCTCCCCTTTTCACTAGACCCCCCCCCCCCGGCAGCCACAGTCTCGATCGGGAACCACAACAACAACAACAAAAAAATGGATGACCTGGCCTGACCCCCTTTCCCCTTCACGTACACATGCTTAATCCGTATGGTCTCTACCTGTGCGTATGTGTATGTAGGCTACCTGCATAAGCCTGAGGGCGCGTGCATCAAACTCGGAAGCAAAAATCCCGACGGGAAGCGAGTGGAACGCAGCGCCGCCGTCGTCCTTCTCCCACTCCGGCCGCGTCCCACTCCCGCACCATCGGCGAGGAGACGCCCACTCCGACCCGCTCACTCTCCCTCGCTCACTCCCCCTCGCTCGCTCTCCCTCGCTCGCTCTCCCTCGCTCGCTCTCCCTCGCTCGCTCTCCCTCGCTCACTCCCCCTCGCTCGCTCTCCCTCGCTCGCTCTCCCTCGCTCACTCACTCTCGCTCGCTCTCCCTCGCTCGCTCTCCCTCGCTCACTCACTCTCGCTCACTCTCCCTCGCTCGCTCTCCCTCAATCACTAACTTCACTCACTCCACTTCACTCACTCCCCCCTTGCTCACTCTCCCTCACTCCCTCCACCTCGCTCACTCTCTCTCGCTCACTCTCTCTCGCTCACTCCCCTTCACTCACTCCCCTTCACTCACTGCCCCTCGCTCACTCACTCTCACTCTCCTTCGCTCACTCTCTCTCGCTCACTCTCCCTCGTTCACTCTCCCTCGTTCACTCCCCTTCACTCACTCTCCTTCGTTCACTCTCCTTCGTTCACTCCCCTCACTCACTCTCCTTCGCCCACTCCCCTTCACTCACTCTCCTTCGTTCTCTCCCCTCACTCACTCTCCCTCACTCACTCTCCCTCACTCACTCTCCCTCACTCACTCTCCCTCACTCACTCTCCCTCACTCACTCTCCCTCACTCACTCTCCCTCACTCACTCTCCCTCACTCACTCTCCCTCACTCACTCTCCCTCACTCACTCTCCCTCACTCACTCTCCCTCACTCACTCTCCCTCACTCACTCTCCTTCGCCCACTCCCCCTTCCCCTCACTGCTCTCTTCGTTCCACTCCCCTTCACTCACTCCCCTCACTCACTCCCCTCACTCACTCCCCTCACTCACTCCCCTTCACTCACTCCCCCTCACTCACTCCCTTCACTCACTCCCCCCTCACTCACACCCCTCGCCACCACTCGTACTCCGTTACTGTTGTTCACTCACGCTCACTTTCCCGCATCCCTCGAAACCCACACACAGCCTCATGCACGTTCATGTTCAGTCATTCAACTTCATCATCACATTCATTTTCACCTTGAACCACTCCTACTTACAATCATACTTAACTACAAGTACTTACACATTCACTTACCTACCCATTACTAAACAAAACTACATACACCCACACATCTTCGTCTCTTCCACTCCTCTTTACACACACATGCACGCATACACATGCGCATACACACGCACACACACACGTACACACAGACACACATACGCATGCGCGCGCGCGCGCTCTGTCTGTCTGTCTGTCTTTCTCTCTGTCTATGTCTGTCTGTCTCTCCCCCTCTCTCTCTCTCCCTCCCTCCCTCAGCTTCGGGAACATCAAGATACGGGCATCGATCGCACCCTTAAAGAGGGGACGAGTGCAGGAGTGCCACTGGCACCGACCCCAAGGCACGGTAAAGGTGATACGTGTAAAAGACAATGCGAGGGATTATAAAGGGACGAATGACATTGTAGTGGTGGCGGCAGCTGCAGCAGCAGAAGTAGAAGGAGATACAGCAGTTGCAGTAGCAGTGGTAAAGTAGTAGTAGTTTTTAGTAGTTGTAGTATTAATAGTAGTCCTGGAGCAGTAGTAGGATTAATAGTAGTACTAGTACTAGTAGGAACAGTAGTAATAAAAGTAGTACTAACAGTAGT
>NC_091553.1:1563364-1565864 GCF_042767895.1 Penaeus vannamei
AGAAACGAGAAAAGAAAAGAAAGAAGAAGAGAAAGAGAGAAGAGAAGAGAAGATAAGATAAGAGGAAGAGAAGAGATGAGCAGAGATAGAGATAGAGATAGAGATAGAGATAGAGATAGAGAGATAGAGATAGAGAAGAGAGAAGAGATAGAGAAGAGAGAAGAGAAAGAGACAGAACCATCTCAAGAAGGCTAAAAAAATATAGAAATCGACCAAGACAAGAGCAGAGAGAAGACAAACAAAAATCGAAGCAGAACAAGCCAAGAGTGCCAAGGAGCCCCCCTCCGCCCCACCCCCTTGTCGCGCCCCCTTCCACCCCACCCCACCCCACCCCCTTCCTATTTCGCCCCCACCCCCACCCCCACCCCACCCCCACCCCCTATCGCCCCCTACCCCAACCCCACCCCCACCTCCACCCCCACCCCCGGCCACTTCCTGAGCCCCAAGAAGGAGGTCACGGGCCGAGGCTTGAGACGACAGGAAAGCTCGAGGACAGGGGACGAGCACAGATGGGAGGGGAGGTGGCGGAGGGAGAGGAAGGGGGAGAGGTCGTTCTTGCACATGCGCGGGAGGGAGGGAGGGAGGACCTCACTTTTTCCTTACCAGAGGGAGAGGAGGGAGGAAAGGGAGGGAAGGAGGGGAGGCAGAAGGGAGGAAGGAGGAAGGAGGGAGGGAGGGAGGGAGAGGAAGAGAAGGAGAAGAAAGGACAGAAGAAAGGGAGTGAGGGAGGGAGGAAAGGAAAGGAAAGGGAGGTGTGAATGGGAGAGGGAAAGGAAGGTGAGGTTAATAAGTGGGAGGAGCCCGAAAAGGAGGAGAGGAGCCGAAAGAGAGCTATGACAGGGAGGAGAGATGAGGAACGAAGAGATAGAAAGGAAGGAGGAGAAATTGAAAAAAAAATGTAAAATAAGATTTGGAAGGTAAGAAGAGCGAGGGAACGTGACAGGTAACAAGGAGGAAGGGGAGGGAAGGGAAGGGAAGGGAAGGGGAGGGGAGGGGGAGGTAAGGGGAAGAGGGATGGAAGGGGAAGGGGAAGGGAAGGAGGGGAAGGGGAAAGGAGGAGAGGAAGGAAGGGAAGGGAGGAAAGGAGGAAGGGAGGAAAAGGAAGAGAAGAGGAAGGAAGGGAAGAAAGGGGTTGGGAGGGGAAGAGAAGAGGAAAAGGAGGGAAGGGGAAAGGAGGAGAAGGAAGGGAAGGGAAGGGAAGGAAGGGAAGGGAGGAAAGGGATACGAGGAAAGGAGAGAAGAGGAAGGAAGGGAAGGAGAAAGATAGGGGAAAGGGAAGAGAAGAGGAAGGGAAGGGAGGAAAGGATAGGGGAAAGGATAGGAGAAAGGAAAGAGAAGAGGAAGAAAGGGGAAGGGAGGGGGAGGGGAAGGGAAGGGGAGGCGAGGGGAGTGGGGAGGGGCTCGGAGTGGGGCCAGGTGACAGATCTTGCAGGCAGAGAAACCCTCGGCGAAGGAGTGAAACGGATTAAGCTCAAATAATCCTAAACGATCGAGTTTCGCGCAAGGGACAAGAAGGGAGGAGAGGAAGGAAGAAGAGGAAGAAAAGGAGGAGGAAAGATATCAAGAGGAAGAAAAGGAGGAGGAAGGATATCAAGAGGAAGAAAAGGAAGAAGATGAAGAAAAGGAGGAGGAGGAAGGGTATCAAGAGGAGGAAAAGGAGGAGGAGGAGGAAGAATATCAAGAGCAGGAAAAGGAGGAGGAGGAGGAAGGATATCAAGAGGAAGAAAAGGAGCAGGAGGGAGGAAGGATATCAAGAGGAGGAGGAGGAGCAAGGGACTTAGAAGGAGGAGGAGGAAAAAATGGAGGAGAAAGGAAAGAAAACGGAGAAGGAAAAGACGGACAAATTGAAAAAGAATAACGGGGAAGAGGCGGGAACAGGAAAGGAGAAGGAGGAGGAGGAGAAGTGAAAAGAGAAAAAGGAATGCAAAGAGAGAGAGAGAGAGAGAGAGAGAGAGAGAGAGAGAGAGAGAGAAAGAGAGAGTGAGATATATATAGTAGAGAGATATATATGTAAGAGAGAGAGAGAGAGAGAGAGAAAGGGAGGTAGGGAGGGATAAGGGGATGTAGGGAAGGTGGCGGAGGGTGTGGAGGGGGGAGGGGGAGGCGGTTACAGGTGCCGTCCCCCGCAGCTGTCGGCCAGGTGCTCAGGGGGGCGGAAGGGGGGGGGGAGAGACAGGGGGGAGGGGAGAGACACACCTGTGCAGTTCGCATACCTGCGCTCGGCACGTCCGACGCTTCCCTCATTAGCATTTCTTTAATCAGAGCCCGTAATTGCCCCGACTTGCTGCTCTTCTCTTATTCCAGTCTAGAAGACAGGCGATGGAGATACATAAATCGATAAATGACAGAGAGAGAGAGAGGAAGGGGAGAGAGGGAGGGAGGAGAGAGAGGAGGGAGAGAGAGAGCGAGAGCGAGAGAGCGAGAGCGAGAGAGAGCGAGAGAGAGAGCGAGAGCGAGAGAGAGAGCGAGAGCGAGAGAGCGAGAGGCGAGCAGAGAGCGA
>NC_091553.1:1568364-1570864 GCF_042767895.1 Penaeus vannamei
CCTCCTGACCCTCTGTCCTCTGCCCCCCGTCCCCTGCTCCCTGTCCTCCGACCCCTGCCCCCCCCCCCCCCCCCCCCGCTGCCAAACTGCCCACGGACCCCAATTTACAAACAATCACCCTTTCAGAGCTGACACCTTTCTTGTAGATTCTCCCCTCAGGGCCAGGGTGCTAACGACGGCGTAGGGAGGGAGAAATGGGAAGGGGAGAGGGGAAAAAGGGGAAGGAAGGAAAGGAGGAAGAAGCTTTTAAGACTGAAGGGAAGGGGAAGAAAGAAGAAGATAATAGGTCAGAGAGAAGTAGAGATAGGAAGGAGGAGAGGTAATTTAACATGTGAGGTGTAGGATGGGAGGGGAAGGCAGGCGAAAGGGAAGGGAAGTAAATAATAAGAATGGAGGGTGAGAAGAGAATAGTATATGAGAGAGAGAGAGGAGGGAGGAGGAGAGGGGAAGGGGGAGTTAGGGGAAAGGCGAAGACGAAGGGGAAGGGGAAGAAGAAGAAGAAGAGGGTGGAGAGAAAGAGAGAGAGAGAGAGAGAGAGTGAGGAGGGAGAGGGAGCAGGTGGGAGGTGTTAGGAAGGCGAAGACAGAGGAGGGAAGGCAAGAAGAAGAAGAAGAGGGTGGAGAGAAAGAGAGAGAGAGAGAGAGGAGGGAGAGGGGAAGGGGGAGGAGGAGGAAGGCGAAGACGAAGGGGAACGGGAAGAAGAAGAAGAGGGTGGCGTGAACGAGAGTGAGAAGGAACGAAGAAGATTTGGATGAGAAAGAGGAAGAAGAAAGTAAAGTGGAGAGAAATCGAGAAGGGGATGAAGGCAAAGCGAAGACTAGAAGAGATTGAGTGGGAGAAAAAGAGAGAGAGAGGGGAGGAGAGAAGGGGAGGGAGAGTGAGGGGAAAGTATGAGAAGAGGGGTGGGAAGGGGAGGGAAAATTAGTGAACAGAGAGAAGGAAAAGTAGAAAGAGCAGGGAGTAAGAATAGAAGAAAGGAGGAAAAGAGGAGAGGGAGAGGAGAGGGAAACGGTAGCAGGGGAGGGACAGAGAAGAGGAAGAAAGGAGGAAAGGCAATAGGGAGAGGAGGAGGAAAGAGGAAAGGGAAAGAAGAGGAAATGCAAGAACAAAAGTGCCAAAGAAAAAAGAAGGCGGAAAGAAGTGCAGAACTGGAGCAAGAGCAAGGAGGAAGTGGGGAGGAAATGGTGGGGGGGGCGGAGAAAGAAACTGAAGAGAAGACGGGGAGACTGGGGGAGAAGAGGTGGATAGAGATAGAGAAAGCAGAGGGGCAAGAAAAGGATGGGGAGAGAGGGAGGAGGGAAGTGGGAGAGGGGAGGGAAGTGGGGGAGGGACATGTAGAAAGCAGTGTTCGTGGCAACAGCTGTCTCACATGTAACGCGCCTCGTCAGGTGTACTCCTATACCGTGGGGTGGAGGGAGGAGGGAGAGAGAGGGAGAGAGGGATAGAGGGAGGAGAGAGAGGGAGGGAGGGAGTGGGAGGGAGAGGAGGGAGGAGGGAGGGAGGGAGGGAGGAGGGGGAGGAGAGAGAGAGAGAGAGAGAGAGAGAGAGAGAGAGAGAGAGAGAGAGAGAGAGAGAGAGAGAGAGAGAGAGAGAGAGAGAGAGATAGAGAGAGAGAGAGAGAGAGAGAGAGAGAGAGAGAGAGAGAGAGAGGAAAGAGAGAGAGAGAGAGAGAGAGAGAGAGAGAGAGAGAGAGAGAGAGAGAGGAATGAGGAAAGAGAGAATGAGAAAACGAAAGAGAAAGAGAAAGAGAAAGAAAAAAAAGAAAGAGAAAAAGAAAAAGAAAAAGAAAAAGAGATCGAGCAAGAGCAAGGCGCAAGGGCGAAATTCCCTCGCTCCGCCAGGACCCGAAGGCCGCATCCGTCTGATGGGCCGAATCCGAGAGCCAGTGGAGCGACCGTGGCGCGGCGCCGTGGAAGCGGCCGCATTATCGAGGCACACGCTATAACGCGACGCCTCCGACCACGTGGCACGGGGAACAAATGCGGAAATGGCACCCACGCTGCTGTCGTGACATGTCATTTATAACAAAAACAATAATACCAATGATAACATGGGTGATTACAAGGTCAACAAAAACAATAACAATAGCAATAATAATAATAATAACAACAATAATAATAGTAATAGCAATAACAATAACAACAATAATAATAATAATAATAATAATAATAACAATAATAATAATAATAATAATAATAACAATATTGTTATCAACGACGACGTTAACAATAACAACAACGAAATTACCAACAACACTAAAACGACACTAAACACACACACACACACACACACACACACACACACACACACACACACACACACACACACACACACACACACACACACACACACACACATGACCATGACACCACCACAAGACCCAACCAACCCACCAATCATCATCAACAACAACAACAACAACAACAAAATAATAATAATGACAATAATAATAATAACAATAACAATAACAATAATAATAACAATAACAATAACAATAACA
>NC_091553.1:1578364-1583364 GCF_042767895.1 Penaeus vannamei
AGGAGGAGGAGGAAGGAGGAGGAAGGAGGAGGAGGAGGAGGAGGAGGAGGAGGAGGGAGGAGAGGGGGAGGAGGAGGACTGGGGGGAGGAGGAGGAGGGAGGAGGGAGGATGGTGATGATGACTTGAGGAAGAGGAGGAGGAGGAGGGAGAGGGAAAGGAGGAAGAGCAAGAGGAGAGGTATGCAGATAGGACGAAAAGACTCAGGCGGCTAAGAACGACGATGACGACGATAGGAGAAAGGCTGACGAGGAAGGCGACAGAAAAAGGGCGGAATCGCGAGAGGGAAGGAGGAGGAAGGGCCGGCGATGGCAGCAGGTCCGGCGGATGGTAACGCTGATGATCCCGCAGAGTGGCGGCGGCGGCGGCGGCGGCGGCCGTGCGTGGGCCACGGACGGGCGGCCGCAGTCGTCCAGCTACACCTGCCAGATAACGACCCCCTTCCCCCCTCCCTTCCACTTCTCCACTCCTCCAAGCCTCCTCCTCCCTCCCTCCCTCCCTCCCTCCCCTCCTCTCCCTCCCTCCTCCCTCCCTCCTCCCTCCCTCCCTCCCTCCCTCCTCCCCCAGCACCAAAGAGAACCTGCTCTTCACTTTTCATAAAAACCTGAACACTATGGCGAGTGCATGACGCCCCGCCCGGAGAACGGCGTCGTCGCTGCTGGCAGATTGCATGACCGCGTCCTCGCCACGCTACTGCAGGGGGAAATATGCTGCCCTCGCAGGCGCTGCAGCAGAGGCTCTCTCTCTCTCTCTCTCTCTCTCTCTCTCTCTCTCTCTCTCTCTCTCTCTCTCTCTCTCTCTATCTCTCTCTCTCTCTATCTCTATGTGTGTGTGTGTGTGTGTGTGTGTGTGTGTGTGTGTGTGTGTGTGTGTGTGTGTGAGTGTATGTGATGAGAATATGATGACAATGTGTGTTTGTGACACATATAATGTCTCCCTGTCTCTCTCTCAACACACTTCCTACCATCGCCGTCCTCCTAAAATCAGCCCATTAATTCCTCCTCCAGAGAAGTGCTCCTCCCTCTCTGTCCCCCTCCCTCCTCTCCTCTCCTTCCTTTTCCCTTTCCGTGTTAGCCCTCCTTCCTTTTCTCTTTCCGTTTTCTCCCTCCCTCTTTCTCTCTTTATCTTTTTTTCTTCCTCCCTCTTTCTCTCTTTATCTTTATTCTTTCCCCTCTTCCTCTCCCTCCTTTCCCCCAGCGACAGAGCGCCCAAGACGACGCGGTGGCAGGCGGGCGCCGTCGCCTCCAACGGCCGCCGGGCAGTCGCTCCTTTGTGCAAGAAATGGAATCCATTACCCGCGAGAAGGCCTCTCGGGGCGCCGACGCTCGCCACTCCCGCGGACGGCCGCGAAATCAAGGGGCGGGGATGTCCGTGTACAGACAGACAGACAGACAGACAGACAGACAGACAGACAGACAGACAGACAGACAGACAGACAGACAGATAGACAAACAGACAGACAAACTGATACAGACTGTATGAGAGAGAGAGAGAGAGAGAGAGAGAGAGAGAGAGAGAGAGAGAGAGAGAGAGAGAGAGAGAGAGAGAGAGAGAGAGAGAGAGAGAGAGAGAAGACGCAGGCGAAAAAAATGCGAGAAATAACAAAAATAACAAAAATAATAAAAATAAATAAAAATAAATAAATAAATAAATAAAAGGCAACAAACCGAGACGAACGCCCGGCCCGGGACGCCGCGTGCAGCCCCGGAGCGGCCCAAGAGCGGCCGCGGTCCCGGAATGCACTGGGAGCCCCGCTTGTTTTGGGGCGGCCGCCCGACGGGCCTCGAGCCCCCGAGCCCGCCGCCCATCGTGCCGCATTCCTTATGGCATCTCTCGCTCTCTCTTTCTGTCTCTCGCTCTCTCTGTCTCTGTCTCTTTCTCTGTCTTTTCCTCTGTCTCTTTCCCTCTGTCTCTGTCTCTGTCTCTGTCTCTCCCTCTCTCTGTCTCTCTCCCTCTCTCTGTCTCTCTCCCTCTCTCCCTCTCCCTCTCTCTCTCTCTGTCTCTCTCTCTGTCTCTGTCTCTGTCTCTCTCTCTCTCTGTCTTTCCCTCTGTCTCTGTCCTCTTGTCTCTGTCTCCTGTCTCCTTGTCTCCCTGTCTCTGTCTCTGTCTCTGTCTCTGTCTCTGTCTCTGTCTCTGTCTCTGTCTCTGTCTCTGTCTCTGTCTCTGTCTCTGTCTCTCTCTCTCTCTCTGTCTTTCCCTCTGTCTCTCCGTCCGTCTGTCTGTCTCGAACACGCGACGTGAGACTCTCGAAGTCCCCTCCCCATAAGGAGTGAAAAATGGGTTAGCCAACTTAATATCCGGTGAAGGGAGGGACTTGACCGTCCTGTCCTCCTCCCTTCCTCCTCTCCTCCGGCTCATCTTCCTTCCTTTATTCTCCCTTTCTCTTCTACTCTCCGTTTTATGTAGGCCCACCCTCCCTTCGTTCCTCTCTCCCCTCCCCCCCCCGCCTCCCTGTACCTCTGTCTTTTCTCCACTCCCTCTCCCCTCTCCCTGTACCTCTCTCTTTTCTCCACTCCCTCTCCACCCTCCCTGTACTTCTCTCTTTTCTCCACTCCCCTTCCTCTTCCCTCCCCCACTCCATCCGACCTCCGACGAGGAATGGTAATAGGCCTACCGCAGAAAAAAATGGACTCTTGCATTCCTTCTTCACACGTTATCGGCCCTTTCCCCTTCCCGATCCCCCTCTCCCTTCCCCAGCGCCCCCTCTCCCTTCCCCCCACTCCAATGCCCTCTCGCCTCCTCGTGCTTCAACCCCCTTCTCCCTTTATCACTCTTCTCTCTCTCTTTCCCTCCCCTCCGTCGTTCCCTCCCTTTTCTTCCCTCCCCCTCTCCCTTCCCCCCTTAAACCCCCACCCTCTCCCCTTCTTCCCGCTCCTACCCCCTTCTCCCCTTTTTACCCTTCATCGCCCACTTTCCTTCCTATTCCACACCCCCTTTCCCCATTCCCTATCCTCCCCCATCTCCCCTTCCTATCTGAACCCCCGTCTCCCCTTCCCCTTCCCCACTTCTCCCCATCCTCTCTGAACCCCCGTCTCCCCCTTCCCCCTTCCCCCTTCACCCCCTCCCCCCTTCTCCCTCCATCCTCTCTGAACCCCCTCTCCCCTTCCCTTTCCAACCCCGCCCCCCTCCTACCTCTCCCCCCACCCCCTTACATAAATTCTTCAGGACAGACGAAGACTGTTCAAGTCACATTCTTCTGCTACGCAGTTCAGTTCGTGCCAGGAAACCCCCCTTCCTTCTCTCTCTCTCTCTCTCTCTCTCTCTCTTTCTCTCTCTCTCTCTCTCTCTCTCTCTCTCTCTCTCTCTCTCTCTTCTCTCTCTCTCTCTCTCTCTCTCTCTCTCTCTCTCTCTCTCTACTCTCTCTCTCTCTCTCTCTCTCTCTCATTCCTTTTTCCATATACGAACACTATTGTAAACATAGAGGCATGAGTAAATGAGGGGTGGGTGGGTAGTGAGTGGTGGTGGTGAGTGGTGGTGGTGGTGAGTGGTGGAGTGAGTGAGAGTGTGTGTGTGTGTGTGTGTGTGTGTGTGTGTGTGTGTGTGTGTGTGTGTGTGTGTGTGTGTGTGTGTGTGTGTGTGTGTGTGTGTGTGTGTGTGTGTGTGTGTGAGTGAGTGAGTGTGTGTGTGTGTGAGTGAGTGAGTGTGTGAGTGTGAGTGTGAGTGTGAGTGTGTGAGTGAGTGAGTGACTGACTGAGAGTGTGTGTGAGTGACTGAGTGAGTGAGTGTGTGTGCGTGCGTGCGTGTGTATGTGTGTGCGTGCGTGTCGTGTGTGTATGTATGTGCGTGCGTGCGTGTCGTGTGATTGATTGATTGTAGGTGAGTGCGTGCGTGCGTGTGTGCGTACGTGTGAGCTTGTGCGTTAACGTACAAGTGCGTCTGCGTCCGCGCACAGGCGTCCGCGCGTGCCGGAGGGATGGAAGGAAGAGAAAGTGGAAACTATGGATCGCGATAGTGAGTTAAAGTATGTTGGAAGGAGGGAGGGAGGGAGGGAGGGAGGGAGGGGGATGAGAGAGGAGGTGGTTACGTGGGCGATAAGGAAGCAGTGGGGGAGGGAGGGAGGGAGGGAAAAGAGCAGAAGAAGGTAGGGGAAGGGGGGAAGAAGGAAAGGGTAAAGAGGTGGTGAGAGGTGAGAGGTGAGAGGGGAGGGGGGGGGGAGAGGGGAGTGGGGGCGTTGCGGGGCACGTGGGCGCGTGTATGCCCGGGGGCGAGGAATCAATACGAGCGGAGCACGAAGCCCCCGCCGCGTGCGTGTCCCCGCGTCGCCCTCACGCCTGGCCGACCTGCCGGATCTTCTTCGCTCGCTCCCCGGGCCTCGTACCCCCCCCACCACACACACCTCTTTATTCTGGCGGCCCTTGGCACGCCCGTTCGGCCACTGGTCCTCGTGCCCACTTCCAGGACGGCATTAGGGCGTAGGGCCTCATACCCTCCTCGGCTGCCGCTTCTTCATCTAGGGAGGACCTTATACTCCCTATTCCGTCCGTCCTTCTCGTCTGAGGACCTCATACTCCCTATTCCGTCGGCCCTTCTCGTCTGGAGTCCCTTATACCCCCCTATTCCGCCTCTCGTTCGCCTTCCAACGGAACGGTCCTTATCAATCTCACTCCTTCGGTTCTAACGCGGAGGTTCCTTCCTCTGGGCCGCGTCCCCTTACCTTTAAACCCCAAGGCACTTCCGCCAACCACCTGCCGCCCCCTATACTCTCCCCCGTCCCCACCCACCCACCCACCCAGAGGCAAAGGGCATCGTGTTGTCCTTCGGCCCTCATACCAGGCTCTCGTCCTCCTCTGGCGTCCCGTCCCAGCCATTCACCCTTCGGCCTCGTCCCTCACGCCCTCGCCCTTACAAGCCCGTTTCAGCCGCCTCGTCCCTCACGCCCTCGCCCCTACAAGCCCGTTTCAGCCTCGTCCCTCACGCCCTCGCCCTTACAAGCCCGTTTCAGCCGCCTCGTCCCTCACGCCCTCGCCCCTACAGTCTGCGCCGTTTCCAGCCCTCGTCCCTC
>NC_091553.1:1585310-1590310 GCF_042767895.1 Penaeus vannamei
TAATCAGTTAATATTGGATAATCATGAATACTCTCAGTCAATCTGGTAAATGTAATTGGTGATATAATACGGTAACATTTGATTCATTCTAATCCAGGCATAAATTTAATATTCAAGCATAAATGAATAAATGAATGAATAAATGAATATTACTAAAGACATGCAGATCAAATGGGACTGAAAAAAAACGAGGTATAAAAACCCAATTTCTAATTTCTATTTACATTCTTCATCTTAACTTTGGTGTCCATCTGTAGAAACGGTATGAATGAGATTGAATATCTTCACAATACATCTCTTGTGTTATGAAGATATTCATTTAATTCATACCTTTCTATCTCTAATTCAATAATGAAATAAGTAAAGGAAAAGATGATGTATAACTATCTCAGTTTTTTTTTAAATCCCGTTTAATGAAAGACACAAAGAAAACATAAAGAAAACACTGAATAATACTCCTGAGGAAAAGGGAAATGCAGAAAAAGAATTACCAGAAACCCATAAAATAATCTTATTGTAAATAAAAAATCAGGAAAATTCCTTCTCAAGATGACGAAGAGAAAAAAGAATGAAAAAAATAAGAAAAAAGATGATAGAAAAAAAACAGGAACACCACTCAGGGACAGAAATAAAAAATGCGAGCAACTGATAATAATTACATCGGAATACGAATAAGGATACAAGGAACACAGACACTAAGAAACCAAACCAAATCATGAACAAGAACAGACAAACAGCAAGAACAAGACCAATGAAGAAGACAAAGAGGAAGAGGAAAACATAAACCCAGTCGAGGCGAGAGAAAAGGCGCAAGAGGAGCCTCACCCTTGCAGAGTCCTTTCTCGAGGGGCTGCAGCGCCTCGTCGACCCGCGTGGCGCACCAGGGGGCCCCGCCGGAGGCCTCGGCGCACCGCGTGTAGGTGACGCCGCCGAAGCGGAACGGGAAGACGCACGGGCGCCCCTCCACGGTCGTGGCGGCGTCCGCTCCTGAAGTAAGGGAGGGAGGGAGGGAGAAGGGTCAATGGTGGAGTGGGAGGGAGGGAGAGAGGGAGGGAAGGATAAGGGTCAATGGAAGAATGGGACGGAGGGAAGAAGGGAGGGAGGGAGAAGGGTCAATGGTGGAGTGGGAGGGAGGGAGAAGGGTCAATGGTGGGAGGAGGGAGTGAGAAGGGGTTAATGGTGGAGTGGGAAAGGGAGGGAGAAGGGGGTCAATGGTGGAGTGGGAGGGAGAGAAGAAGGGAGGGAGGAAGTGGGAGTATGGGAGAGGAGGCAGAAGGGAGGAAGGTGG
Source organism: Penaeus vannamei (assembly GCF_042767895.1). Taxonomy (NCBI): domain Eukaryota; kingdom Metazoa; phylum Arthropoda; class Malacostraca; order Decapoda; family Penaeidae; genus Penaeus; species Penaeus vannamei. The sequence goes on from NC_091553.1 coordinate 1,586,599, forward strand.
AGGAAGGGAAGAAGGGAGGGATAAGGGAAGAAGGGAGAGGAGGGAGGAGAGAAGGGTCAATGGTGGAGTGGGAGGGAGGGAGAGAGGGAGGGAAGGAGAGGGGTCAATGGAAGAAATGGGGACGGAGGGAGGGAGGGAGGTAGAGAGGAAGAGAGTTGTCAGTGGAAGAATGGGAGGGAGGGAGGGAGGGAGGGAGAAGGGAGAAGGGAGAAGGGTCAGTGGAGGAGTGGGAGGAAGGGTGGGAGGGAGGGAGGAGGAAGGAGAAGGGTCAATGGAAGAATGGGAGAATGGAAGCAGGAGGGAGGGAGAAGGGTCAATATGAGAGAATAGGAGGGATGGAGGGGGAGGGTACAGGCAGGCAGGGAGGACAGGCTGAATAAAAATCCAGGGAGATTGGAAACGGCAGGGGCGAGGAGAGAAAGGGAAAGAATATCGGAAAGAGGCAAGCTAAAGGAAAGGGAAGGAGGAAGGTGGACTGGGTGATCAAAGTTCGGGAAGAGGGATGGAGACAAGGAGGGAGAGAGAAAGGAAAAGGCACAAACACACACACACACACACACACACACACACACACACACACACACACACACACACACACACACACACACACACACACACACACACTCACTCACTCACTCACTCACACACACACACACACACACACACACACACACACACACACACACACACACACACACACACACACACACACACACACACACACACACACACACACACACACACACACAGAGTCAGTGCCAGAGGACTTACCAAAGGCAGGCGGCGGCACCTCAGGCGAGGGGCCCTCCAGCAGGCCTTCAAGATGAGAGAAAATACAATAATATAAAACAAGTAATGAAAGTGAGATTGACCAAGCTAATACTAATGATAATAATAATTGCTAAGGTAGTAATAAAATAATGTCAATGACAAAATAGATGAAAACGGATAACAAGTTACAACTATTATTTACAAACAATAAAAACAACAACAATAATAACAACAATTATAATAATAATAACAATAACAATTCTAACAACAATTATAATAATAACAATAACAATTCCAACAACAATCATAATAATAATAACAATTCTAACAACAATTATAATAACAATAACAACAATAACAATTCCAACAACAACAATTATAATAATAATAATAACTATTCTAACAATTATAATATTAATAACAACAATAACAATTCTAACAACAACAATGGCGCTACTACTACTCCCACTACAACTCCTCCTCCCAATAACAAGAGCGACAACCGCAGACGCCAGCCACTCACTCTTGCAGTAGTCGGTCACCGCTGGCTCGCGGTTGTTGTTGAGCGAGGTCGGGCACCAGCAGGCGGGGGCGTCTTTGCACATGCAGCGGTTGTGGACCTCGCCCTTGTACCGGAACGGGAACACGCAAGGCCCCAGGGTCACGGTCATGGTCAGGCCTGCGAAGTGGTGGGGGTGGGAGGGAGGTGTTATCTGTTGTTATTCGGTGGTAGTGGTGTCCATGGCTTCCTTCCGCCCTGTACTACCCGTGTGTAAGGGACATTCGCCGCGAGAACTCCAAAGCCCAATAATAGTAATGGTAATGATAATAATAATAATAATAATTGTAATAGTGATGATGATAACATTAATGATAATGATATTGAAAATAATCATACGTCCAAAAGAGATAGATAGAAAGAGAGAGAGAGAGAGAGAGAGAGAGAGAGAGAGAGAGAGAGAGAGAGAGAGAGAGAGAGAGAGAGAGAGAGAGAGAGAGAGAGAGAGAGAGAGAGAGAGAGAGAAAACGCGACGATGTGACGCAAACCCCGAGCGAACAGAGAGCGACTTCTTGGCCCCGATATAACGGGAGGACAGAGAAGGTATCCGGGAAATAACAAAGTAAAACACGAATCCGAAATACGCCAATAAAATAATGATATAAACAGAATAAGTCAAATAATAATATAAACTGAATAAGTGACTATATGATCTAATGCAGGGGACTGTGCTCCGCGCTCCCTACGAACCCGCCCCAACCCCCTACTCTCATGCCCTCCCTTGCTATCAGGGCCAAGATCGTGGGCGTGAGGAGTATTACCACGAAACCAATAATATTACGAGTGAATACGTGAGTGAGAGGAACCCGTCGACATCACAATCGACATGGACGGACATACGAAGGTATCATGAATATTTGCTGCACTTTTGTTTGCCTATGTTAGTTCGTTTTTAATTCAGTTTGCTCTTTATGTAGAGTCTTTTGGGGAAAAGGGAAAAGGAGTAGGATGTGAAGGAGGGAGAGAAGGAAGAGGAAGAAGAGGAGAAGGAAAGAGAAAAGAAAATGAGGAGGAGGAAAGAGGAGGGAGAAAATAAGGAGGAAAGAGGAGGGAGAAATAAGGAGGAGGAGGAAGAGTTATAGAAGAAAAGGAAGATTAATGAGGAGGAGGAGGAAGAGTTATAGAAGAGAAGGAAGATTAATAGGAGGATGAGGAAGAGCAGGAAGTGGAGCAGGATGAGGAAGAGGAGGAAGAAAATAAGGAGGAGGAAGAGGAGTAGGGGGAGATGGAGGAGAAGGAAGAAGAAGAAGAGGAAGAAGAATAAGAGGAGGAGGAGGTAGAGAAGCAGGAACAGGAGGAGGGAGAGAAGCAAGTGTAAACGAGAAGGAATAAAATAAAGGACTTGATAAAACAACAATCATAATGAAAAAAACGGGAGAGTCATCGAAGACAAGAGAAAGAAAGAAAAAAAGGAAACAGAAAACAAAATGAAAACGTGAATTGCAAGGCAGGAAACTCACCCAGGACAACAGGCGGCGCTTTCCAAGGGTAGTCCTTCGTGCCATCTTCAGAGACCACGAACAGAAAGGAAGAAATGTGAAAATGCTGGATAAAAATGAGAATATTGAATTCCAATAAGGGATAATGATAAGCAAAGGTATGCTATAACTCTCAGGTAAAAATGACAACTGTAAAATCCACAGATTACTTATAATTTCTGAAATGGATAAAATGTATCAGGAACAATGCAATGTAGCCAAAGCCGCACTGTTGATAATAAAACAAATACAAGAACATGAGAAACTGTAACGGAAAGAATTAATGAGGAAAATGTCCATAATTAAACGTGGACACCCTAAGGAAGACTAAAATACATTACACGGCCAACGGGTACAGGCGCCCAACTACGGGGGGGGGGGACACTTTCTTTCTCTTGATCTTGGAATGGCGATGATACTGTTTATTGTATTTTTGTTTGTTTCAGTGCAAATAATTATTATCATTAAAATTCTTGTAACATTCAGGCTATATCTCCCTTAAATAAAATTCATATTGTCCCCTTTTTGTGGTCTGGACCCCTGCCCTCTAAAATTCCTAGTCGCGCGCCTGGGGTACCCCACAAAACGCACTTTCGCCAAGATAATAAAGAAAAGTATAACAAGAACACACGATAATAACTCAGGTCTCAGCATCACAAAACAAGAACGACAAATACCACTCACTGCACAACAATAACCGCACAATCCACCACCACAACACAAGAACAAGAAGCTTCACCCAACACCCGCAACGCGCAACATCAACGTCGAACTCACCGTCACAGTAGCCGCTCTGCAGGGGCTCCAGTCTCGCGTTCACCATGACGGGGCACCACGGCTTGGCTCTCTCGACGGGCTGGCACTCGCTGTACCTTTTGCCATGGAAGTAAAACGGGAACACGCA
>NC_091553.1:1612810-1620310 GCF_042767895.1 Penaeus vannamei
AACCCACCCCCTCTCTCTCCTCGTCCCCTCTCTTTCTCTCCTTGCCTCCCGTCTTTCTCTTGTCGCTCCCCTCTCTCTTTCTCTTTCCTAACCCCCTTCTCTATCTCTCGCCCCCCTCGTTTTCTCTCTCCTACTCCTTCTCTCTCCTTACCTCCACTCTTTGTCCCTCCCATCTCCCTCTCTCCCGTTTCCTCTCTTACCCTGACGGCATTTCCCGGCCTTCAGGACAGCGCCGTCTGCCCGGACCTCCGTAGCGCACCAGGGGTCCTCCTTGGAGTCATTCCTCGCGGGGTTTTCCTCTGAGTCATTCCACGGGGGTTCTTCGTCCGAATCATTCCTCAGAGGATACTCGTCAGAGTCCTCCTCGGAGTCATTCCTCGCGGGGTCCTCGTCAGAGTCCTCCTTGAAGTCATTCCTCGCGGGGTCTTCCTCCGAGTCATTCCTCGCGGGGTCCTCCTCGGAGTCATTCCTTGCGCAGTCCTTGTACCAACGTCCTTGGTGCCAAAAGGGGAAGACACACAAGTGCCCGTCCGTTGTCCAGCGCTCTGGGTATGCTAAGATGGAGTCACGTTAAATTCAAAAGGCAGGGCAGCGGAGGTAGGATTGTGGAGTTAGATATGGGGGATAGAAGTTATATAAAATGGTTATAATCATTAAGAAAATAAAATGTATTTAGAATCTATATATAAATTTCAAACAAATAAAAAACTATCTGTGTTACTGTTGCTGTTTACTGTTACAGATGCTTTATTTTTTCTGTTGTTTCTGTTAACATTACTAATTTGTATTTCCAATATTACTACTACTGCATCAACTATTAGTAAGACTACAATGATTTTAGCGTCTATCAACAGTCACTGTTCTTGCTTTAATCACAACTATCATATCGTTATATAGCAACCAGTGATGGAAAGGGAAGACAACTAACAAATAATGATATAAAAATTTGCTTTTCATCATAACTAACGCTCTTACTGACATCAATATTGCCAGCGTTGTTTGTGTAGTTTTTGTGGTAATTATCCTTAATATACCATTGTTATAGAACGAATGTTGCAATTACGTAAACAAAGAATGAGGACAATCATACGACTGAACTCTAATATAAGAAAGAAAACAATATTATTGAAGTCTTACCTTTGTTCAAAGAAACCGGAGCTTGCGTGGTTGGTTCTGTGGAAAGGAATCACAAGGTATTTATAGCATATAAGGTATATAATAACTGATGTAGCTGTGGTAACTAGGTCCGAAGCATGCCCATCAAAGAATGGGATTGCAACGTTAACAAAATCCGAAGCGTGGCCGTTATATAAGGGGAAGTCAAATTCCAGAATATTTCATCGAACCAAGTGTTAAAAAGTAACCAGTGAACATACAGCAAGAACAAATTCGAATCATGTTCTAATCTGCATAACTCTTCAAAGACAGGCCAGTCTATAGATCAAGATGCGCATCAATAAGAAATTTAACATAAGAATCTATACACATGCTAACTGAGGGTCAGGGGAGGCCTGTCACAGGTTTTACGAGTTTATCTTGATGGTCCCGAAGCTGTCAATGATCTTGAAATTTGAAGTCACCCATGCACATTGAAAAATACATTGGAATATTAAGAAAGTCAAGGAAATCGTCTGAAATAGCCGTCAGAAAAACAACAGGAGTATAGATGATATCTGTGAGTAATGTGACTATCAGGTACAACTTGCCTAAATATCTGAACATGGCTCAAAGAATAGGGTTTCATCCTTCATCAGGACGACGCCCAAAAACACAGTGATCTAAGTAATGCAATTTAATTACTAAATCACTGTAGTACCACCCTTTACGTTCCCCCGATATGGCACCATATGCCTTCTTTTTCCCCCTGAATCAAATCTACTTTTAAGGGCTACTTTTAAGGGCTAGAAGACCGTCCAATGAAAACTGTGAATGGAGCGATGTGCAACTGCAGAGGGGAAGTACCTCCACCCTCCCTCCGCCATCCTGCCCTCTCTACCTTACTCCGCCCTACTCCTCCCAAATCCAATTCCTACCCACCCTCCGCCTCACCCAAGGCTTTCCCTCCCTCCCTACCCACCAGCCCACCCTCCCTACCCTTCTCCCTCCCTCCCCTACCCTACCACAACCTCACGCTCTTACTCACCGGCGCAGTAATCCGCGACAATGGGTTGAGCGAAGGCATCGATGCGGGTCACACACCAAGAGCGCCCTTTGCCCTGGCCCTGTTCGCTGCCCCATTCCTCTGACGGCACGCAGGAATAGCGCCACTCCCCGTCGTGCTGGAAGGGGAAAATGCACTTCTCGCCGCTCACTGTGAGCTGCGTCGGGGAGATGCCTGTTGGAGAGGGTACAGGGGGTATGTGGGAGGGGAGGGGGGAACATGAGTAAGTCACAAAAAAAACAACAATGTATTTGACCTGCTTTGGTCATACTTTTATGTATTTCAGAAGATATAATTGAAACCTGCCAATTGCATTTCTTGCAGTAATATATTCGGCCTCATTCATATATTCATTAGACTCGTTGCAATGTACACAGAAAAGGAAAACAAGAAATTACTGAACCAAAAATATCGCTAACATAAAAAAAAATACAAATCATATATACAAGAAAAAAACAACAAATATAAAACAAATCAAAATACACATGGGAACAGCAAAATTAACCCAAACTTCACCTCCTGGTCCCTCTGGCAGCAAGGGGTGGAAAGACACACCATCTTGGCCTGAAATAGAGATTTCACACTTCAAGCCAGTATCTCCTTTGCTGCGTGGAAATTGCTGTTGCTAAAACTCCCTCCTTTACAAAAACAGGGTCTTCATACTTTCGCAAATAACAAAATATTGAATAATGAGCATGAACTGAGTCATTAATTCATCTAGAGCACTTTAATCAAATAGTTGAACTGATAATGAGTCTTGATCCCTACCCTCTTACATATATAATAATAACATTCAAACATTATGACATCATCAATCCATATAGTTTCTTTTCTTTTCCCCTCCTGCTCCTCCTCTTCCTCCTCCACCATTGCCTCCTCTAACTCCTGCTGCTCCTCTTACTCCACCTCCTCCACCGAATCATCTTGCTTCTCCTCCTCCTCCTCCTCCACTATCTCCTCTTATTCTACCTCCTCCTCGACTACCTCCCCCACTACCTCCTCTTCCACCCCTGTTACCATGGCAACATCCTATGCGCGTCGGCCGTCTGTTGCGATCCACATCCAGGGCGCACCAGGGGATCAGCGAGTCCTCTCTCGTGCAATTGAAATACGTCATTCCTTTGTAGATGAACGGGAACTTGCATTTGCTTGTGTTTACCGCCCTCTCTGTTTTAAAAGCAGGATGAAGCGGTGATTGAAAGCAGGGTGAAGTGGTGAGTTGAATTACAAATGATTTCGTAATATTGCCAGTGTTTTTTTTTTTGGTTAATTTCATTATATCATCCTTTCGTTTCACCATTACACAATTACCTGATTATTTTAGTCTACGTATATAGCAATCCCTTCACTCAGTTATCATTATTAACATCCCTTTTTTAAAAACTTAACTTTTTTGAATTACTTTAACAAATCATCTTCATTCACAATTCTAGTGTTACTGTTGTCTTCAAAAATCTGAAAACAAGAGAAGGGAACTCTCACCGTCAGGCACAAACGGCGGAGGGTCAGGCGGAACGGGGCCCACCAACGTGTCTAAAACGTGTTTGCAAAAAGACGTAAGGAAAATAGGAGATTATACAGAAGACATGAAAAATGGCCATGAAGAAAATTAACATACACTGTAATGAATACTAATCCATGAGCAAAAAAGAGAAAGAGAGGGAAAAGAAGGAGAGAGAAGGGAGGAGAGAGAGAGAGAGGGAAAGGAAAGAGAGAGAGGGAAAGGGAGGAGAGAGAGAGAGGGAAAGGGAGGAGAGAGAGAGGGAAAGGGAGAAGGAGAGAGAGGGAAAGGGAGAAGGAGAGAGAGAGAGAGGGAAAGGGAGAAGGAGAGAGGGAAAGGGAGGAGAGAGAGAGAGGGAAAGGGAGAAGGAGAGAGGGAGAGGGAAAGAGGGAGAGGGAGAGAGAGAGAGGGGTAAAGGGAGAAGGAAAGAGAAAGAGGGAAAGGGAGAAGGAGAGAGAGAGAGGGAAAGGGAGAAGGAGAGAGAGAGAGGGAAAGGGAGAGGGAGAGAGAGATAGGGAAAGGGAGAAGGAAAGAGAAAGAGGGAAAGGGAGAAGGAGAGAGAGAGGGGGAAAGGGAGAAGGAGAGAGAGAGAGGTAAAGGGAGAAAGGGAGAGAGAGAGAGAGAGAGAGAGAGAGAGAGAGAGAGAGAGAGAGAGAGAGAGAGAGAGAGAGAGAGAGAGAGAGAGAAACGAGAAACAGAAAAAATACCCCCCACTCAAAAAAGTAAAGTGAGAGGGAGAGATACAATCCAACCAAATCGCACTCTGACCTCTGCCCTCATACCCACAAAACTGACCTCTGCAATATCCACTCGACACCGGCTCCCTTCTCTCATTGACCTGCGTCGCACACCACGGGATGCGTCGACCGGCGGTGGTGCAGTTGCTGTAGACGACGCCGCTCCAGGTGAAGGGGAACACACACAACTTGTTGTCGACTGTCACCACGTATTCTGTGAAGGGAAGTTGCTCTCTTAAATGGTCAATTTGTATTTTCTTGACTATTTGGGGGATATTTTATTTTCCCCAATTATTTAAATGAACTTTTATTGATATCTCAGTTATTCATGGATTTTTATTTTTCTCAATTATTTATGGGAAATTTTATTGTTTGCCCTATTATGCAAGGGGAACTTTTAAGGGAACTTTTATTGATATCTTTCAATTATTCATGGATTTTTTGTTTCCTTAATTAATTATGGGAAATTTTAATGGTTTCTCAATTGTTTATGGGAAATTTTAATACTTTCTCAATTGTTTATAGGAAATGTTATAATTTTCTTGGGTGTTTATTGCAAATATCCATGTTGTTTTCCATCTCAACCCTCTACGAGGAACATAATCATATTCTCATTATTTTTTTTATGGGAAACAATATTTTTTGCAGTTATTTATAGAAAATAGTATCCTTGATCTAGTCCATGTATGAATATACATTTATTCCCTGGTTAGTATATTTAAGTCCATGTGTTGATATCTGGCAGTTAATGCGAGGGTTCACAAGCATAAAGGTTTCCATGTTTACGCATCAAAAGGCTCATGACCTCACCTTGGGGTTCAATGGAAGTCACTTGTGGTGGCTGCTCAATTACAGCTGGAAGGGGATCATATGCTTTGATGAATGGAAAGATGAAAAGATTGAAAGAAAAATTTAAAATAAATACGACCTTCAGAACTTTATGCATATGTAGGCATACACACACACACACACACAATAATTTTCTCTAACCATACCACTTTTGGAAGTAGTCTTATGTTCAAAATATTACCTAAACATAACTTACACAACAATACTTAAAGTTATAACGACACAAATACAAAGAAATTTACACGTTTAGTCAAATGTCCATCACTTACGACTCATTTCTGGACAGCTTATAATCTTCTTGGCATTCATATTCTCGTCTACCGCTGAGGCGCACCATCTGCCGCTCACTGTCTCCCTGTTTATCACTCCTCCTTCTCCCTCCATTTCGATTGTCTCCTCTACCCCTTCTTCGCCAACGCATCCGCTCACGATTTCTCCATCGTGTCGGAAGGGAACACATTCAGTGGCGTTTACTGGTGGCTGTTCACTTGGAGCTGGGGGTAAAGGTATATAGTTTATCACCTAAACACAAAAAGACGAATGCTAAAATTCGGGTTCATATCTAAGACACTCTTTTAAGCTTATAGATTGTCTAATGCTAGCATTTATTCTCAAATATAAACACATGAATATATTTAAATCAGCATACAGTACTGAGATGTGAATTTATAGTATTCACAGGTAAGTGCATTTATATCTGTATGTGTCGAGGAGTGTCACTGATAGTACATGGTCAAAACCACCAATGTCAAGATGATCACACATAAGAGGTTCACATTCTCACCTGGGGATTCACTGGAGGTTACTGAAGGTGGCAGTTCAATTACAGCTGAAAGGGAAAATATGATTTTTAAAAGGATAAGTATCTATGAACAATCAAGATATTCGGAAATGACAAACACCTTCATTTTCTTTTCACTTACCAATGCACACACTCATATAAACATACACATATACGAGGATATATGTATATATATGTATATACTATATATATATATATATATATATATATATATATATATATATATATATATATATATATATATATATATATATATATATATATACATTTCTCTTATTTCTTTATTCCTTTACTTATAGACAATAAATACATGCATAACTTGATGTTTATATGTATGTATATGTATAGACACATATACATATATATATAAATATATATATATATGAAATATCACTTACGAGGCACGGTCGGGCAGGCTATAATTGACACTGCATTCAGATTCTCGTCTACCGCTGAGGCGCACCATCTGCCGCTCACTGTCTCCCTATTTATCACTCCTCCTTCTCCCTCCATTTCGATTGTCTCCTCCACCCCTTCTTCGCCAACGCATCCGCTCACGATTTCTCCATTGTGTCGGAAGGGAACACATTCAGTGGCGTATACTAGTGGCTGTTCACTTGGAGCTGGGGGTAAGGTATATAGTTTATCATCTAAATAAAAAGACGAATGCTAAAATTTGAGTATATATCTAAGCTTATAGCTTAGTGGAAAATGATCGTCTAATACTAGCATTTTTTCTTAAATCCTATAGAATCATTATCATTAAGTTTTATCAGAAAATGTTCAAAGTATTATGAAATGACATTGAGAACAAATATATATGTACATGCAGATATCTAAATCAGCATACAGTACTGGGATATGAATTCATAGTATTTACTGGTAACTGCATTTATGTCCGTGTGTGCCGACAAGTGTCACTGACAGTGCATGGTCAAAACCATCAATGTCAACATGATAGCACATTAGAGGTTCACATTCTCACCTGGGGATTCACTGGAGGTTACTGAAGGTGGCTGTTCAATTACAGCTGAAAGGGAAAATATGATTTTTAAAAAGGAGAAGTATCTAGAAATATCAAGATATTCAGAAATGACAAACATCTTCCTTTTATTCTCACGTACCAATGTAAACACTCCAATATACGTACACACGACTATATATATGCACATATATGTATATACTGTATATACGTAATCATTTATTTAATTCCTTTAAATATTTACTTATATGTAGTAAATACATACATAAATAGATATTTCTATATATATACACATGAAATTTCACTTACAAGGCACGGTCGGGCAGGCTATAACTGACACTGCATTCAGATTCTCATCTACCGCTGAGGCACACCATCTGCCGCTCACTGTCTCCCTGTTTATCACTCCTCCTTCTCCCTCCATTTCGATTGTCTCCTCCACCCCTTCTTCGCCAACGCATCCGCTCA
>NC_091553.1:1625310-1642810 GCF_042767895.1 Penaeus vannamei
AGGTGGCCATATAGCCTGACTTGGCGATCCCGGATTGTGCAGGTAACAGGTCCTGCGCCAGTCTCACGGTGCAGCCGTTGGTTAGACATATGGTCCTGCTAACAGTACCCCATGATCCGGCGCAAGGACCTAGTACAAAAGGCATCAAGACGAGACTCCAAGGCACTGGATAATGTCCAGGTTTCACTACCGTAGAGCAAAACTGGCATTATCAGGGCCCTGAAAACCCGTAGCTTGACCTTCTGCACAGGTACCGGCACCTCCAAATACTCTTGTCGAGAGACTTCATGACCCCTGCTGCCAGGCCAATCTGTCTGCTGACTTTCTGGTCTGACAGCCCAGAGTTATGAACTGCACTACCAAGGTATGTAAATCTCTCTGTGACTTCAATGTCCTCGCCGCAAGCGCGTACTGACTGAACAGGTTCTCCTAGCAAGTCGCAAAGTCCTGGATCTTGGTCTTGGTCCAGGAGACCTCTAGACCCAAGGGCTTCGCTTCATTACTAAATGCATCGAGAGCCACCACTAGGGTTTCCAAGGACTCAGATAGAATACCAACATCATCGGCAAAGTCAAGGTCTGTAACCTTAATATTACCAAGTGTTGCTCCACAGTGACTTTGAACAGTAGCTCTGCCTAGTATCCAGTCCATGCAAGTGTTGAAAAGTGTTCTTTCCTGTCAGTTCAGGAGTGAGGCAAGAACACAGCCTTACCTCACTCCTGAACTGACAGGAAAGAAGCTCGACAGGCCCCCACCACACTTTACAGCACTTTCAGTACCAGTATATAGGTTTGCTATTAATTCAATAATTCTTGTTGGAATTCCTCTCAGTCTCGGGATCTCCCAGTGATTCCCAATGCACTGTATCGAACGCCTTCTTGAGGTAGATGTAGGCTGCAAGCAGCCCATGTCCAAACTCACGACGGTGCTCTACAATGACTCGGAGAGCAAGGATGCGGTCTATTGTGGACTTACCAGGAGTGAATCCAGATTGCTCTGACCTCAGATGCCTTAGTAGATGATCTCTGATATGCCTCAGAAATTGGTTGTGACTACCCTCCGGGTTCACTTCAAAACTCCCCAGCGGCCCAATGACCACCCTAGGGTGCTTCATCTGAACAGGCTGAAGGAGAGGGAGTGTGCTTGGAGGTTTGCTGAGACAATCTCTGATTGGTTCACTTGACAATCTGACGGAACCTTGCCTGGTACACTGAGCAGCATGATGCCGCGATGATTGCTGCAGTCCCATCAGTCCCCCTTCCCCTTCCAGAGAGGGATGACCACACCCCTCAACAGGTCAGGGGGAATGGTACCGGACTGCCAGATGGCAGCCAGGACAGCATGTAATCCCTGCACCATAGGTTCACTACCAGCCTCTAACAGTTCAGCTGGGATGCCACAAATACCCACTGCTTTACCACTCTTCAGCTTGGAGATCACCTCCCTAACTTCTGTTAGGGAGGGTGGGTCCTCGCTAATGGGTGGGTCTGGCAGCGGAATCACGGCACTACCCACATCCAAGTTAACTGTTGGAGGGTCAACCTGATAAAACTGCTCAAAGTACTCAGCCCAATGCTCGCGCACCGCGACAGGATCTGAGATAATCTGGCCACCTACTAAATGAACTGCAGTCACCTGGGAAGAGGGCTTGGAATTCAGTTTTCTCAGGGCTTGGTATGCAGGACGAAAGTCAATTACTAAGAAATGGCCTTCGACCTCCTCAGCAAGACTCCTAATAAACTTCCTTATCCCTTCTTAACACAGACGGAGTTCTGCGCACCTGAGAACGGTGCAAATCCCGATCCCCTGCAAGACGAGCCGCACGGTAAGCATCTGTGGATTCCAGCGTCTCCTGAGAGATTAAATTCTGTCTTGATCTCAGGCGTTCTCCAATCGATTCTTGGGCTGCATCAAACGTTTTGCGCTTGAAGGTGTCCTACAGAAGAACAGGGTCTATCAGATTGTCAAGTGAACCGATCAGAGATTGTCTCAGCAAACCTCCTAGCACACTCCCTCTCCTTCAGCCTGTTCAGATGAAACACCCTAGGGTGGTCATTGGGCTGCTGGGGAGTTTTGACGTGAACCCGGAGGGTAGTCACAACCAATCTATGGTCAGTACCACAGAAATCGGCACTCCTGTAAACCCTGCAGTTCTGGAGGATCCTCCAACGAATGCTAACGAGAATGTGGTCGATCTCCTTGGCTGCATTACCCGCATGGCTGTACAATGTCCAACGATGTGGGTTTGGGTGCTGGTACCAGGAGCAAAAACCCGGAAAAGGAGGGAATTCTTGCTGCCGGTATCAACTCCCGAACCATGAGGACCGACTGACATCTCATAGCCAGCTCGATCACAGCCAGATACCGCATTGAAGTCACCCAGAACAATACGAATATCTCGCCAGGGACAACTGTCTGCCACAGACACATGTTTGGTGTAGAACATCTCTTTCACGTCAAGTTTACAAACATTGGTAGGAGCGTACACAGCAATAAGAGACATGAAGCCAAAAGACAGCTTCAGTCTCACTACCATTATATGCTCACCGAGGGCCGGAGCCTACCAGAGACAGCTATGGCTACTCTCTGAAGATGGTGACTGATCATCCTGATGCAGAGAGCGGACGTTCCAAGCCCCCCACCCTGACTTCCCGCCTGAGGTTAACCCTCGGGCAGTCGCTCCAGGTGGACGCCACCTCTGCCACCCCCGCCGACGCTGCCCCACCTCAAAGGCGGCAGGCTGCGGAACCCATCATCCACCTGTGGGGTTCCTTAGGGCTTCATATCGGGCTGGCGGCTACCAGAATGCAGGCGGGACAAGGAGCTCCCACTCCAATCCCGCGCCCCAGCAGCCACCTTCCCAATGGGGCCCGCAGCCCACCTCTCTTGCTGGGTAGGAGGGACGTTTTCCCTCCCCCCAGCATTACCGTTTATAGCAAGCACTGCCAGTGGGGTATTCTCTGGGGGGAGGAGGACTGGCAAGGCCCACCTCCCCCGAGCCTCCCATTGACCCCAGGGGGCTTAGGGGCAGGAGTTAGTACAGGGCCAGATCATGTCCACATGCCGGTGGGCCATGACCCTGTACCTCTGGGGCCTCCTGCTGCTCCGAGATCCCCTACAATTCAGCCTGGGACTGCAAGGTGCCAGTTTCCATAGGTGACCACGAGGAGGCACTGCAGAAGTCTTGATGATGGAGAGGCTATGCACTGGCAAGGGAGACTTACGCAGGGCTGCTCCCTTTTTCGCACAAGCCTAGCCAGCGGTGGCAGCTGCAAGCGAGAAGGCATGCAAGCGCTTGACACTATCTAGGCTACCACATTGCTTCACACCACCCTGCACATGAAGTAGGGTGGTGTATATGTATACTCTTGTGTATACATATATACACATATATATACATTTTTATCTAGTTACATACCAATTCATAAATAATGCATGCATGAATGAATGAATGTATGCATATTTATGTTTATATCCATATCAAATATATATGAACACACACAATTACATATACCTATATAAATATATAAATATACATATATATGAAAAATAGATATTTCACTTACGAGGCATGGTCGGGCAGGGTATAACTGACACTGCATTCAGATTCTCGTCTACCGCTGAGGCGCACCATCTACCGCTCACTGTCTCCCTGTTTATCACTCCTCCTTCTCCCTCCATTTCGATTGTCTCCTCCATCCCTTCTTCGCCAACGCATCCACTCACGATTTCTCCATTGTGTCGGAAGGGAACACATGCTGTGGCGTTCACTGGTGGCTGTTCACTTGGAGCTGAGGGTAAGGTATACAGTTCATTATCTAAACACAAAAGGACAAATGCTTAAATTCGGGTTAATATCTAACTCTTTTAAGCTTATAGCTTATAGGAAAACGATTATGCTTAATAATAGCATTTTCTCTCAAATCCTATAGAATCCTTATCATTCAGTTTTATCAGAAAAATTTCAAAGTATTATGAAATGACGTTGAGAACAAATATATATATATACACATGAATATAATAAATATACGAGTATATATATATATATATATATATATATATATATATATATATATATATATATATATATATATATATATATATATATATATATATATATATATATATATATATATATATATATATATATATATATATATATATATATATATATATATATATATATATATGTACAAACACAAACACGCAGTTTACATTTTCATCATTCCTGACTATATCACTCCCATGTTCAAAATAAACTATTCGTTTTCTAAATCAAAATTCACAAACTTATTGTTGGTTGTCTTCTCTGTTTACACATGTTTATTTGATAAACAAACATGACAACTATTATCTCTAAACCTACCACTCTAGGAAGTAGGATCATGTTACAGAAATTGCACAATCAACAATTTAAATAACAATTATACATTAACTTATAAAGACAAATATAAAGCAATGAACTTTGCATTTTGTCAATTTTCCGTCACTTACGAGCAAATTCCGGACACGTTATAATCTTCCTGGCATTCAAATTCTCGTCCACTTCGGAGACGCACCATCTGTGGCTCTGGGTCAACTTAAACTTCACTCCTCCCTCTCCCACCAACTCAAATGTCTCCTCCTTCCCTTCCTGGCCAAGGCATCCGCTCACAATTTCCTCTCCGTAGCGGAAGGGAACGCACCCACTACTTTCTGAAGGTGGCTCTTCAGTTTCAGCTGAGGCTGGGAAAAGGATTTTATTTTATATTACATAGTGAAAAAAATAAATGTGTATTTGTATTCAATATATTCCTTTTTACATCAAAATGACATGGGAATCATCTTCAAATTCAGAGATGTCGCGGCCGAAAGATCTACAGACTACTGTAATGTATACAAAGGTTTACGTAATGCTTTCCTACCTTCATACTCATATGTACTAGTGGTCTCTAGCGGTGATTCTGTTACGACTGAAAGGGTAAAACGCATTCTAATAAAAAAGGACAAACATATCTGAAACTGGCATTTTTCATCCCTTCAAATCAAACAGAAAAATATCAAGAAGGTCGGATATGATCATGAACACAAGCGGTATCATCAAAGTTTTGAAAAAAAAAAATAAAATAAATAAATAAATAAATAAATAAGTAAATAAAATAAAATAATGAAGAGCACTGTATGTTTCTTAATTCAAAATGCTTTTATAAAGGCACATACACTTCTCTTATTTAACATTATATGAAACCCACACATATATAGATATTATTTCCTTGTTTCCCTTTTTTTCCCTCTACCTCCTGCCACAACTGAGGGAGAAAAGACAAATATTTGTTGATATAACATAAACCATACACTCATTTATAAAATTATGTAATCAACAACACCTACCGATTCATAAATAATGCATGCATGAAAGAATGAATATGCATATGTATGTTTATATCTATATCAAATATATATAAACACACACAATTACATATACATATATACATATACATACATATGAAAAATAATAGATATTTCACTTACGTGACATGGTCGGGCAGGCTATAATTGACACTGCATTCAGATTCTCGTCTACTGCTGAGGCGCACCATCTACCGCTCACTGTCTCCCTGTTTATCACTCCTCCTTCTCCCTCCATTTCGATTGTCTCCTCCACCCCTTCCTCGCCAACACATCCACTCACGATTTCTCCATCGTGTCGGAAGGGAACACATGCTGTGGCGTTCACTGGTGGCTGTTCACTTGGAGCTGAGGGTAAGGTATACAGTTTATTATCTAAACACAAAAGGACAAATGCTTAAATTCGGGTTCATATCTAACTCTTTTAAGCTTATAGCTTATAGGAAAACGATTGTCTAATACTGGCATTTTTTATCAAATGCTATGGAATGCTTATCATAAAGTTTTATCAGAAAATGTTCAAAGTATTATGAAATGACATTGACAACAAATATATATACACACATGAATATATATATATATATATATATATATATATATATATATATATATATATATATATATATATATATATATATATATATATATATATATATATATATATATATATATATATATATATATATATCAGCATACAGTACTGGGATGTGAATTTATAGTATTCACAGGAAAGTGCATTTATGTCACTGATAGTACATGGTCAAAACCTCCAATGTCAACATTATTACACATAAGAGGTTTACATTCTCACCTGGGGATTCACTGGAAGTTACTGAAGGTGGCAGTTCAATTACAGCTGAAAGGGAAAATATGATTTTTAAAAAGGATAAGTATCTATGAAGTATCAAGATATTCGGAAATGACAAAGACCTTCATTTTCCTCTCACGAAAAATGCACACACTTAAATAAATAGACATGCATACGAGTATATAAGCATATATGTGTATATATTATATATATATATACATATTTCTCTTATTCCTTTATTCATTTACTTATAGAAAATAAACGGGTGCATAAATAGATGTTTATATGTATATGTATAGGCCCATATATATATATATATATATATATATATATATATATATATATATATATATATATATATATATATATATATATATATATATATATATATATATGAAATCTCACTTACAAGGCATGGTTGGGCATGCTATAACTGACACTGCATTCAAATTCTCGTCTACCGCTGAGGCGCACCATCTGCCGCTCACTGTCTCCCTGTTTATCACTCCTCCTTCTCCCTTCATTTCAATTGTCTCCTCCATCCCTTCTTCGCCAACGCATCCACTCACGATTTCTCCATTGTGTTGGAAGGGAACACATGCTGTGGCGTTCACTGGTGGCTGTTCACTTGGAACTGAGGGTAAGGTATAGTTTATTATCTAAACACAAAAGGACAAATGCTTAAATTCGGGTTCATATCTAACTCTTTTAAGCTTATAGCTTATAGGAAAACGATTGTCTAACATTGGCATTTTTTATCAAATGCTATGGAATGTTTCTCATAAAGTTTTATCAGAAAATGTTCAAAGTATTATGAAATGACATTGACAACAAATATATATACACACATGTATACATATATATATATATATATATATATATATATATATATATATATATATATATATATATATATATATATATATATATATATATATATATCAGCATACAGTACTGGGATGTGAATTTATAGTATTCACAGGTAAGTGCATTTATGTCCGTATGTGTCAAGGAGTGTCACTGACAGTACATGGTTAAAACCACCAATGTCAACATGATCACACATAAGATGTTCACATTCTCACCTGGGGATTCACTGGAGGTTACTGAAGGTGGCAGTTCAATTACAGCTGAAGGGGAAAATATGATTTTTAAAAAGGATAAGTATCTATGAAATATCGATATTCGGAAATGACAAAGACCTTCATTTTCTTCTCATGTACCAATGCATACACTCAAATAAATATACATACATACGAGTATATATGCATATATATATATGTATATACTATATATACACATTTCTCTTATTCCTTTATTCATTTACTTAGAGATAATAAATACATGCATAACTTGATTTTTATATGTATGTATATGTATAGGCACATATGTACGCATAAACACATATATATATGTGTGAAATTTCACTTACGAGGCATGGTCGGGCAGGCTATAACTGACACTGCATTCAGATTCTCGTCTACCGCTGAGGCGCACCATCTGCCGCTCACTGTCTCCCTGTTTATCACTCCTCCTTCTCCCTCCATTTCGATTGTCTCCTCCACCCCTTCTTCGCCAACACATCCGCTCACGATTTCTCCATCGTGTCGGAAGGGAACACATTCACTGCCGTTCACTGGTGGCTGTTCACTTGGAGCTGAGGGAAATGTTTGAACTCAATTCTCTAAACGCTGTTATAAGGATTTACACAATGACTGACAGAAATTCGGAATTATATCTAAGACACTCTTATAATTCAAATACAAAAGATGTATTTTATTGGTGTCGAATATATCTTTGTCAGAAATACATGTATTTCTAACCAAGATATATTCGAAACTAGTCAAGTACTACCCAGGTAATGTGATGATATTCATTCCCATTCATACCTTTTCTACTTTAATCTTATAGCTTAGAGGATGAGTATGTCTAATACTGGCAATTTGGCTCAAATCCTAAAGAATCCTTATTTTGAAGCTATGTCAGAATATGTTCAAACTATTATGAAAATGTATTGAATATACACATTTATGTGTATATGTATGTATATACAAATATATACATTTATATAGAGAGATAAAGGGAATTTCTGTTTCACTTACTAGGGTTTATATACATACACACATCTCTATATATATGTGTATGTATAAAAATATATTCATTTATTACATTATAAATCTCATCCCATGCAATCATATCTATATACAATGTATGCGAGAATGTATCAGAAAAAAATGAGTAGTACTGGAGTATAATCCACTTACGATACACGGTTGGGCACGGAATAATAGATCGTATATTCTGGTAACTGTCTACTGCGGTTCCACTTCAATAGATTCCTTAGCATGACTTCAAATGGGTATGGGATTTGCTTTCAAAATCATAATTGCCACGGGCAAAACATCTATACATTACCAATATGTACATCGGTTTATGTAATGCTTTCCTACCTTCATACACAATCGGTCCTGAGTGTGGCCCTGGGGTTACTAACGGTGGCTGTTCAGTTACGGCTGAAACGGGAAAACGTTTTCTAATAGAAAGGACAAACATATCTCATACTAGCACTTTTGATACTTATTGGATCAAATAGAAAAGAATCAAGAAATTCCAATATGACTATGAACTTCACAAATCTATTTACACTCACACAACCATAAATCCGTATATACGATATATGCATTTACGGGTTAAGAAAATAAATGTATTTAAAGAATTACAACTTATCACTAACAAGGAAAGGTTAGGAATGCCATAATGAATAAGATATTCATATTCCTGTATACCTCCAAGGCAGATTTTCATAACACTTTTCTGTCATAGTTCAGTTGAAGCTCAGATTGGGAAATATACTAAACTGACTAAAAATAAATAATGATAAAAAGGTATTCATATCAAATAGACACTTTTATAGTAGTCACTGGCTGTTCAGCTAAAAAGTATAAAAAATATACACTTTAAATACTAATTTGCCTGTGGCTCCACTGCTCATGAGATTTTCCAAAATGATAAAAATCATTACAACTTCGTTCACAACTATCCACATATACAAACACAACATAACCACAAATTATAAATTTTACATTTACATAAACATCTAATTCAGCATGTATAAACAGTAGTGGAATGTGAATTTATAATATTCACTGGCAAGTGCAATTATGTCCCTGTGTGTCGATGTGTCAATGACAGTGCCTGGTCAAAACCATCAATGTCAACATGATTACACATAAAGAGGTTCACCTGGGGATTCCCTACAAATTACTGGAGGTGGCTGTTCATGACATGTTCATGTTCATGTTCATTTCCTAATATTAGGAAATGACAATCACCTTCACTTTCAAGTTACGTATACACATACACTCGTATATACATATATACATATACACATACTTATCTAGTTACATACCGATTCATAAATAATGCATGCATGAATGAATGAATGTATGCATATTTATGTTAATATCCATATCAAATTTATATGAACACACACATAATTACATATACATATATAAACATATATATATATATATATATACATACATATGAAAAATAAGAGATATTTCACTTACGAGGCATGGTCGGGCAGGCTATAACTGACACTGCATTCAGATTCTCGTCTACTGCTGAGGCGCACCATCTACCGCTCACTGTCTCCCTGTTTATCACTCCTCCTTCTCCCTCCATTTCGATTGTCTCCTCCATCCCTTCTTCGCCAACGCATCCACTCACGATTTCTCCATCATGTCGGAAGGGAACACAAGTTGTGGCGTTCACTGGTGGCTGTTCACTTGGAGCTGAGGGTAAGGTATACAGTTCATTATCTAAACACAAAAGGACAAATGCTTAAATTCGGGTTCATATCTAACTCTTTTAGGCTTATAGCTTATAGGAAAACGATTGTCTAATACTGGCCTTTTTTATCAAATGCTATGGAATGTTTATCATAAAGTTTTATCAGAAAATGTTCAAAGTATTATGAAATGACATTGACAACAAATATATATACACACATGAATATACATATATATATATATATATATATATATATATATATATATATATATATATATATATATATATTATATCTTCGTCAGAGGAAGATATAATCGAAACCGGTCAAATACATCTCTTGTATTGTGAAGATATTCGTTCTCATTCATACCTTTCCACATTTGTCCACATGAATACGGTTCATATATATATATATATATATATATATATATATATATATATATATATATATATATATATATATATATATATATATATATCAGCATACAGTACTGGGATGTGAATTTATAGCATTCACAGGTAAGTGCATTTATGTCCGTATGTGTCGAGGAGTGTCACTGACAGTACATGGTCAAAACCACCAATGTCAACATGATCACACATAAGAGGTTCACATTCTCACCTAGGGATTCGCTGGAGGTTACTGAAGGTGGCAGTTCAATTACAGCTGAAGGGGAAAATATGATTTTTAAAAAGGATAAGTATCTATGAAATATCGATATTCGGAAATGACAAAGACCTTCATTTTCTTCTCATGTACCAATGCATACACTCAAATAAATATACATACATACGAGTATATATGCATATATATATGTATAAACTATATATACACATTTCTCTTATTCCTTTATTCATTTACTTAGAGATAATAAATACATGCATAACTTGATTTTTATATGTATGTATATGTATAGGCACATATGTACGCACAAACACACATATATATGTGTGAAATTTCACTTACGAGGCATGGTCGGGCAGGCTATAACTGACACTGCATTCAGATTCTCGTCTACCGCTGAGGCGCACCATCTGCCGCTCACTGTCTCCCTGTTTATCACTCCTCCTTCTCCCTCCATTTCGATTGTCTCCTCCACCCCTTCTTCGCCAACACATCCGCTCACGATTTCTCCATCGTGTCGGAAGGGAACACATTCACTGCCGTTCACTGGTGGCTGTTCACTTGGAGCTGAGGGAAATGTGTGAACTCAATTCTCTAAACGCTGTTATAAGGATTTACACAATGACTGACAGAAATTCGGAATTATATCTAAGACACTCTTATAATTCAAATACAAAAGATGTATCTTATTGGTGTCGAATATATCTTTGTCAGAAATACATGTATTTCTAACCAAGATATATTCGAAACTAGTCAAGTACTACCCATGTAATGTGATGATATTCATTCCCATTCATAGCTTAGAGGATGATTATGTCTAATACTGGCAATTTGGCTCAAATCCTAAAGAATCCTTATTTTGAAGTTATATCAGAATATGTTCAAACTATTATGAAAATGTATTGAATATATACATTTATGTATATATGTATGTATATACAAATATATACATATATAGATAGATAAAGGGAATTTCTGTCATGTGGATGTATAAAAATATATTCATTTATTAAATTATAAATCTCATCGCATGCGATCGTATCTATATACAATGTATGCGCGAATGTATCAGAAAAAAATGAGTAGTACTGGAGTATAATCCACTTACGATACACGGTTGGGCACGGAATAATAGATCGTATATTCTGGTAACTGTCTACTGCGGTTCCACTTCAATAGATTCCTTAGCATGACTTCAAATGGGTGTGGGATTCGCTTTCAAAATCATAATTGCCACGGGCAAAACATCTATACATTACCAATATATACATGGGTTCACGTAATGCTTTCCTACCTTCATACACAATCGGTCCTGAGTGTGGCCCTGGGGTTACTAACGGTGGCTGTTCAGTTACTGCTGAAACGGGAAAACGTTTTCTAATAGAAAGGACAGACATATCTCATACTAGCACTTTTGATACTTATTGGATCAAATAGAAAAGAATCAAGAAATTCCAATATGACTATGAACTTTACAAATCTATTTACTCACACAACCATAAATCCGTATATACGATATATGCATTTACGGGTTAAGAAAATAAGTGTATTTAAAGAATTGCAACTTATCACTAACAAGGAAAGGTTAGGAATGCCATAATGAATAAGATATTCATATTCCTATATACCTCCAAGGCAGATTTTCATAACACTTTTCTGTCATAGTTCAGTTGAAGCTCAGATTGGGAAATATACTAAACTGACTAAAAATAAATAATGATAAAAAGGTATTCATATCAAATAGACACTTTTATAGTAGTCACTGGCTGTTCAGCTAAAAAGTATAAAAAATATACACTTTAAAAACTAATTTGCCTGTGGCTCCACTGATCATGAGATATTCCAAAATGATAAAAATAATTACAACTTTGTTCACAACTATCCACGTATACAAACACAATATAACCACAAATATAAATTTTACATTTATATAGATATCTAATTCAGCATGTATAAACAATAGCGGAATGTGAATTTATAATATTCACAGGCAAGTGCAATTATGTCCCTGTGTGTCAATGTGTCAATGACAGTGCCTGGTCAAAACCATCAATGTCAACATGATTACACATAAAGAGGTTCACCTGGGGATTCCCTACAAATTACTGGAGGTGGCTTTAAATGACATAAAGATATCAAGAAATGATAACCACCTTCACTTTCAAGTTACGTATACACATACACTCGTGTATACATATATACACATATACACATACTTATCTAGTTACATACCGATTCAAAAATAATACATGCATGAATGAATGAATGTATAAATAAGTATGTTTATATCCATATCAAATCTATATGAACACACACAATTACATATACATATATATACATATATACATATACATACATATGAAAAATAAGAGATATTTCACTTACGAGGCATGGTCGGGCAGGCTATAATTGACACTGCATTCAGATTCTCGTCTACCGCTGAGGCGCACCATCTACCGCTCACTGTCTCCCTGTTTATCACTCCTCCTTCTCCCTCCATTTCGACTGTCTCCTCCATCCCTTCTTCGCCAACGCATCCACTCACGATTTCTCCATCATGTTGGAAGGGAACACATGCGGTGGCGTTCACTGGTGGCTGTTCACTTGGAGCTGAGGGTAAGGTATACAGTTCATTATCTAAACACAAAAGGACAAATGCTTAAATTTGGGTTCATATCTAACTCTTTTAAGCTTATAGCTTATAGGAAAACGATTGTCTAATATTGGCATTTTTTATCAAATGCTATGGAATGTTTATCATAAAGTTTTATCAGAAAATGTTTCAAGCATTATGAAATGACATTGACAACAAATACATATACACACATGAATATATATATATATCAGCATACAGTACTGGGATGTGAATTTATAGTATTCACAGGTAAGTGCATTTATGTCCGTATGTGTCGAGAAGTGTCACTGACAGTACATGGTCAAATGTACAATGTCAACATGATCACACATAAGAGGTTCACATTCTCACCTGGGGATTCGCTGGAGGTTACTGAAGGTGGCAGTTCAATTACAGCTGAAAGGGAAAATATGATTTTCAAAAGGATAAGTATCTATGAACAATAAAGATATTCGGAAATGACATAGACCTTCATTTTCTTCTCACGTACCAATGCACACACTCAAATAAATATACATGTCAACATGATCACACATGAGGTTCACATTCTCACCTGGGGATTCACTGGAACTTATTGAAGGTAACACTCCTTTAAGTTTATAGCTTATCGGAAAACAATTATGCTTAATAATAGCATTTTCTCTCAAATCCTATAGAATCCTTATCATTCAGTTTTATCAGAAAATTCTCAAAGTATTATGAAATGACATTGAGAACAAATGTATATATACACATGAATATAATAAATATACACTTATACAAATATATATATATATATATATATATATATATATATATATATATATATATATATATATATATATATATATATATATATATATATATATATATATATATATATATATATATATATATATATATATATATATATATATATATATATATATATATATGTACAAACACAAACAAGCAGTTTACATTTTCATCATTCGTGACTATATCACTCCAATGTTCAAAATAAACTATTCGTTTACTAAATCAAAATTCACAAACTTATTGTTGGCAGTCTTCTCTGTTTACACATGTTTGTGTATACATAAAGATACTGACACAAATGCATACAATTTGCATTCATGTGAATATGCGCCTATGAGAACTGGGTTAAAAAAAGGTTCACTGCCTCACCTGTGGCCGTAGTGGCAGCGCCCACTGGTGGTTCTTCGGGCGGAGCTGGGGAGGAAACATCCACTTTCGACAGATATCAAAATAATAAAAACAAGAGCTGCCCAAGATGAACAATTACCTTGAAAATCATATTCTACGATAATTTTTGGATTTTTTGCTATGAGAATAAAACTTATACTCTAACATACATAATAACAATGTATATAAAGGCACATCTACAATAGCATACATATAGCTATATACATTGTATATATGTTTTTTCTTTTCTTTCTCTCCCCTTCTGTCACAGCAGAGGGGAAGATCAATATTTCCTGATAAACAAACATGACAACTATTATCTCGAAACCTACCACTCTAGGAAGTAGGATCATGTTACAAAAATTGCACAATCAACAATTTAAATAACAATTATACATTAACTTATAAAGACAAATATATAGCAATGAACTTTGCATTTTGTCAATTTTCCGTCACTTACGAGCCATTTCCGGACACCTTATAATCTTCATGGCATTCAAATTCTCGTCCACTTTGGAGACGCACCATCTGTAGCTCAGGGTCAACTTAAACTTCACTCCTCCCTCTCCCACCAACTCAAATGTCTCCACCTTCCCTTCCTCGCCGACGCATCCGCTCACGATTTCCTTTCCGTATCGGAAGGGAACGCACTGCTCCACTGCAAGTCCAAAGGGGCGATGAGAAACGAAAACGACTGATATACACACACGCGCTTGCACACATACACACACACTAAAAAAACATGCATACATACTTATGTAAACATATACATACTTATATATACATACACATTTATATTTACATATGTATATATGTACATGAATATGTTTATGTACATTAATATGTATATGTATATATACGTACATATATATAGATATATCTGTATACACATACATAAATATATATATATATATATGCATGAGTATGTACGCATGGGTATAAGTATGGGTATGGGTATGCGTATGCATGTGTGTGTGTCAAAGAGAAAAAATGCATAACTTGGATTCTAATTCACTTACTTGGGCACTGTATAACTGATACGATATCCATATTCTTGTCTACTTCTGCGGCGCACCATTTGCCTTTCACTGTCCAGCTGTCTGTCACTCCTCCTTCTCTCTCCACCTCAATTACCTCCCACTTCCCTTCCTCGCCGATGCATTCGCTCACAATTTCCCCTCCGTATCGGAAAGGAACACACAGTCCGGTCACTGCCTCACCGGTAGGCGTAGTGGCGGCGCCCATGGGTGGCACTTTAGGGGAGGAAACATCAGCTTTTGACAGATATGAAAATAATAAAAACATGAGCTGCCCAAGATGAACAATTACCTTGAAAATTATATTCTACGATAATGTTTGGATTTTTTGCTATGAGAATAAAACTTATACTCTAACATACATAATAACAATGTATATAAAGGCACATCTACACTAGCATACATATAGCTATATATATTATATAGATATTTTTTCTTTTCTTTCTCTCCCCTTCTGTCACAGCTGAGGGGAAGATCAATATTTCCTGATAAACAAACATGACAATTATTTTCTCTAACCCTACCACTTTAGGAAGTAGGATCATGTAACAGAAATTGCATAATCAACAATTTAAATAACAATTATACATTAACTTATAAAGACATAAATATAAAGCAATGAACTTTGCATTTTGTCTATTTTCCGTCACTTACGAGCCATTTCCGGACACCTTATAATCTTCATGGCATTCAAATTCTCGTCCACTTCGGAGACGCACCATCTGTAGCTCAGGGTCAACTTGTACTTCACTCCTCCCTCTCCCACCAACTCAAATGTCTCCTCCTTCCCTTCCTTGCCGACGCATCCGCTCACGATTTCCTCTCCGTAGCGGAAGGGAACGCACCCACTACTTTCTGAAGGTGGCTCTTCCGTTTCAGCTGAGGCTGGGAAAAGGATTTCATTTTATATTACATAGCGAAAAAAATAAATGTGTTTTTATATTCAATATATTCCTTTTTACATCAAAATGACATGGGAATCATCTTCAAATGCAGAGATCTAGAGACTACTGTAATGTATACATGGGTTTACGTAATACTTTCCTACCTTCATACTCATATGTACTAGTGGTCTCTAGCGGTGATTCTGTTACGACTGAAAGGGTAAAACGCATTCTAATAAAAAAGGACAAACATATCTGAAACTGGCAATTTTCATCCCTTTAAATCAAACAGAAAAATATCGAGAAGGTCAGATATGATCATGAACACAAGCAGTATCATCAAAGTTTTGAAGAAAAAATAAACAAATAAATAAATAAGTAAATAAAATAACGAAGAGCACTGTATGTTTCTTAATTCAAAATGCTATTATAAAGGCACAATTATTTAACATTATATGAAACCCACACATATATAAATATTATTTCCTTGTTTCCCTTTTTTTCCCTCTACCTCCTGCCACCAATGAGGGAGAAAAGATGAATATTTCTTGATATAACATACAACATACACTCATTCATAAAATTACATAATCAACAACACCTTTACTATTATACTTTCACTTACAAAGAAACATACAAAGCAATAATCTACACATTTAGCCACATGTCCGTCACTTACAAGAAATTTCCGGACAGCTCATAGCCTTCATGACATTCATATCCTCGTCCACCTCTGCAGCGCACCACTGGCCGCCCACGCAGCCCCTCATGAGCATCCCTTTGAGGCTGAAGGGAACGCACACGTCGCCTGCGAGTCCAGTGGGGGCAATGAGGAAGGAAAGCCAGAAATGTATATACTATATAATACTTATAATATAAACATACATATATGTATGTATATATATGTTTATATGCATATTTGTGTATGTATGTGTGTTTATGTGTTATTGTGTGTGTTTAGGTGTATGTTTAAATGTATGTTTATGTGTGTGCATGTGCATGCGTGTGTGTGTTTGACTTGCATTCCAATTAACTTACACAGTATAATGGTTACGGGATTCAGATTCTCGTCTACTTCTGAGGCGCACCATCTGCCTTTCACTGTCCACCAGGTTATCACTCCTCCTTCTCCCTCCGTCTTAATTATCTCCTCCTTCCCTTGCT
>NC_091553.1:1647810-1672318 GCF_042767895.1 Penaeus vannamei
CCCCAAAGTCCTGGATCTTGGTCTTGGTCCAGGAGACCTCTAGACCCAAGGGCTTCGCTTCATTACTAAATGCATCGAGATCCACCACTAGGGTTTCCAAAGACTCAGATAGAATACCAACATCATCGGCAAAGTCAAGGTCTGTAACCTTAATATTACCAAGTGTTGCTCCACAGTGACTTTGAACAGTAGCTCTGCCTAGTATCCAGTCCATGCAAGTGTTGAAAAGTGTTCTTTCCTGTCAGTTCAGGAGTGAGGCAAGAACACAGCCTTACCTCACTCCTGAACTGACAGGAAAGAAGCTCGACAGGCCCCCACCACACTTTACAGCACTTTCAGTACCAGTATATAGGTTTGCTATTAATTCAATAATTCTTGTTGGAATTCCTCTCAGTCTCAGGATCTCCCAGAGTGATTCCCAATGCACTGTATCGAACGCCTTCTTAAGGTAGATGTTGGCTGCAAGCAGCCCATGTCCAAATTCACGACGGCGCTCTACAATGACTCGGAGAGCAAGGATGCGGTCTATTGTGGACTTACCAGGAGTGAACCCAGATTGCTCTGACTCTGATGCCTTAGTAGATGGTCTCTGATATGCCTCAGAGATTGGTTGTGACTACCCTCCGAGTTCACTTCAAAACTCCCCAGCGGCCCAATGACCACCCTAGGGTGTTTCATCTGAACAGGCTGAAGGAGAGGGAGTGTGCTTGGAGGTTTGCTGAGACAATCTCTGATTGGTTCACTTGACAATCTGACGGAACCTTGCCTGGTACATTGAGCAGCGTGATGCCGTGATGATTGCTGCAGTCCCATCAGTCCCCCTTCCCCTTCCAGAGAGGGATTACCACACCCCTCAACAGGTCAGGGGGAATGGTCCTGGACTGCCAGATGGCAGCCAGGACAGCATGTAATCCCTACACCATAGGTTCACTACCAGCCTCTAACAGTTCAGCTGGGATGCCACAAATACCCGCTGCTTTACCACTCTTCAGCTTGGAGATCGCCTCCCTAACTTCTGTTAGGGTGGGTCTGGCAGCGGAATCACGGCACTACCCACATCCAAGTTAACTGTTGGAGGGTCAACCTGATACAACTGCTCAAAGTACTCAGCCCAACGCTCCCGCACCGCAACAGGATCTGAGATAATCTGGCCACCTACTAAATGAACTGCAGTCACCTGGGAAGAGGGCTTGGAATTCAGTTTTCTCAGGGCTTGGTATGCAGGACGAAAGTCATTTACTAAGAAATGGCCTTCGACCTCCTCAGCAAGACTCCTAATAAACTTCCTTATCCCTTCTTAACACAGACAGAGTTCTGTGCACCTGAGAACGGTGCAAATCCTGGTCCCCTGCAAGACGAGCCACACGGTAAGCATCTGTGGATTCCAGTGTCTCCTGAGAGATTAAATTCTGTCTTGATCTCAGGCGTTCTCCAATCGATTCTTGGGCTGCATCAAACGTTTTGCGCTTGAAGGTGTCCTACAGAAGAACAGGGTCTATCAGATTGTCAAGTGAACCGATCAGAGATTGTCTCATCAAACCTCCTAGCACACTCCCTCTCCTTCAGCCTGTTCAGATGAAACACCCTAGGGTGGTCATTGGGCTGCTGGGGAGTATTGATGTGAACCCGGAGGGTAGTCACAACCAATCTATGGTCAGTACCACAGAAATCGGCACTCCTATACATCCTGCAGTTCTGGAGGATCCTCCAACGAATGCTAACGAGAATGTGGTCGATCTCCTTGGCTGCATTACCCGCATTGCTGTACAATGTCCAACGATGTGGGTCTGGATGCTGGTACCAGGAGCAAAATCCCGGAAAAGGAGGGAATTCTCGCTGCCGGTATCAACTCCCGAACCATGAGGACCGACTGACATCTCATAGCCAGCTCGATCACAGCCAGATACCGCATTGAAGTCACCCAGAACAATACGAATATCTCGCCGGGGACAACTGTCTGCCACAGACACATGTTTGGTGTAGAACATCTCTTTCACGTCAAGTTTACAAACATTGGTAGGAGCGTACACAGCAATAAGAGACATGTAGCCAAAAGACAGCTTCAGTCTCACTACCATTATATGCTCACCGAGGGCCGGAGCCTACCAGAGACAGCTATGGCTACTCTCTGAAGATGGTGACCGATCATCCTGACGCAGAAAGCGGACGTTCCAAGCCCCCAATCTGACTTCCCGCCTGAGGTTAACCCTCGGGCAGTCGCTCCGGGTGGACGCCACCTCTGCCACCCCCGCCGACGCTGCCCCACCTCAAAGGCGGCAGGCTGCGGGACCCATCATCCACCTGTGGGGTTCCTTAGGGCTTCATATCGGGCTGGTGGCTACCAGAATGCAGACGGGACAAAGAGCTCCCACTCCAATCCCGTGCCCCAGCAGCCACCTTCCCAATGGGGCCCGCAGCCCACCTCTCTTGCTGGGTAGGAGGGACGTTTTCCCTCCCCCCAGCATTACCGTTTATAGCAAGCACTGCCAGTGGGGTATTCTCTGGGGGGAGGAGGACTGGCAAGGCCCACCTCCCCCGAGCCTCCCATTGACCCCAGGGGGCTTAGGGGCAGGAGTTAGTACAGGGCCAGATGGTGTCCACATGCCGGTGGGCCATGACCCTGTACCTCTGGGGCCTCCTGCTGCTCCAAGATCCCCTACAATTCAACCTGGGACTGCAAGGTGCCAGTTTCCATAGGTGGCCATGAGGAGGCACTGCAGAAGTCTTGATGATGGAGAGGCTATGCACTGGCAAGGGAGACTTACGCACTTTTTCGCACAAGCCTAGCCAGCGGTGGCAGCTGCAAGCGAGAAGGCATGCAAGCGCTTGACACTATCTAGGCTACCACACCATTGCTTCACACCACCCTGCGCATGAAGCAGGGTGGTGTATATATATACTCTTGTGTATACATATATACACATATATATACATTTTTATCTAGTTATATACTAATTCATAAATAATGCATGCATGAATGAATGAATGTATGCATATTTATGTTTATATCCATATCAAATATATATGAACACACACAATTACATATACATATATACATATATGAATATACATATATATGAAAAATAATAGATATTTCACTTACGAGGCATGGTCGGGCAGGCTATAACTGACACTGCATTCAGATTCTCGTCTACCGCTGAGGCGCACCATCTGCCGCTCACTGTCTCCCTGTTTATCACTCCTCCTTCTCCCTCCATTTCGATTGTCTCCTCCATCCCTTCTTCGCCAACGCATCCACTCACGATTTCTCCATCGTGTCGGAAGGGAACACATGCTGTGGCGTTCACTGGTGGCTGTTCACTTGGAGCTGAAGGTAAGGTATACAGTTCATTATCTAAACACAAGAGGATAAATGCTTAAATTCGGGTTCATATCTAACTCTTTTAAGCTTATAGTTTATAGGAAAACGATTGTCTAATATTGGCATTTTTTATCAAATGCTATGGAATGTTTCTCATAAAGTTTTATCAGAAAATGTTCAAAGTATTATGAAATGACATTGACAACAAATATATATACACACATGAATATATATATTTATCAGCATACAGTACTGGGATGTGCATTTATAGTATTCACAGGTAAGTGCATTTATGTCCGTATGTGTCGAGGAGTGTCACTGACAGTACATGGTCAAAACCACCAATGTCAACATGATCACACATAAGAGGTTCACATTCTCACCTGGGGATTCGCTGGTGGTTACTGAAGGTGGCAGTTCAATTACAGCTGAAAGGGAAAATATGATTTTTAAAAAGGATAAGTATCTATGAAATATCGATATTCGGAAATGACAAAGACCTTCATTTTCTTCTCATGTACCAATGCATACACTCAAATAAATATACGTACATACGAGTATATATGCATATATATATGTATATACTATATATACACATTTCTCTTATTCCTTTATTCATTTACTTAGAGATAATAAATACATGCATAACTTGATGTTTATATGTTTGTATATGTATAGGCACATATTTACACACACACATATATATATATATATGTGTGACATTTCACTTACGAGGCATGGTCGGGCAGGCTATAACTGACACTGCATTCAGATTCTCGTCTACCGCTGAGGCGCACCATCTGCCGTTCACTGTCTCCCTGTTTATCACTCCTCCTTCTCCCTCCATTTCGATTGTCTCCTCCACCCCTTCTTCGCCAACACATCCACTCACGATTTCTCCATCGTGTCGGAAGGGAACACATTCACTGCCGTTCACTGGTGGCTGTTCACTTGGAGCTGAGGGAAATGTTTGAACTCAATTCTCTAAACGCTGTTATAAGGATTTACACAATGACTGACAGAAATTCAGAATTATATCTAAGACACTCTTATAATTCAAATACAAAAGATATATCTTATTGGTGTCGAATATATCTTTGTCAGAAATACATGTATTTCTAACCAAGATATATTCGAAACTAGTCAAGTACTACCCAGGTAATGTGATGATATTCATTTCCATTCATACCTTTTCTACTTTAATCTTATAGCTTAGAGGATGAGTATGTCTAATACTGACAATTTGGCTCAAATCCTATGGAATCCTTATTTTGAAGTTAAATCAGAATATGTTCAAACTATTATGAAAATGTATTGAATATATACATTTATGTATATATGTATGTACATACGAATATATACATTTATATAGAGAGATAAAGGGAATTTCTGTTTCACTTACTAGGGTTTATATACATACACACACACATCTCTATATATATGTGTATGTATAAAAATATATTCATTTATTACATTATAAATCTCATCCCATGCGATCGTATCTATATACAATGTATGCGCGAATGTATCAGAAAAAAATGAGTAGTACTGGAGTATAATCCACTTACGATACACGGTTGGGCACGGAATAATAGATCGTATATTCTGGTAACTGTCTACTGCGGTTCCACTTCAATAGATTCCTTAGCATGACTTCAAATGGGTGTGGGATTCGCTTTCAAAATCATAATTGCCATGGGCAAAACATCTATACATTACCAATATATACATGGGTTTACATAATGCTTTCCTACCTTCATACACAATCGGTCCTGAGTGTGGCCCTGGGGTTACTAATGGTGGCTGTTCAGTTACTGCTGAAACGGGAAAACGTTTTCTAATAGAAAGGACAGACATATCTCATACTAGCACTTTTGATATTTATTGGATCAAATAGAAAAGAATCAAGAAATTCCAATATGACTATGAACTTCACAAATCTATTTACACTCACACAACCATAAATCCGTATATACGATATATGCATTTACAGGTTAAGAAAATAAGTGTATTTAAAGAATTACAACTTATCACTAACAAGGAAAGTTTAGGAATGCCATAATGAATAAGATATTCATATTCCTGTATACCTCCAAGGCAGATTTTCATAACACTTTTCTGTCATAGTTCAGTTGAAGCTCAGATTGGGAAATATACTAAACTGACTAAAAATAAATAATGATAAAAATGTATTCATATCAAATAGACACTTTTTATAGTAGTCACTGGCTGTTCAGCTAAAAAGTATAAAAAATATACACTTTAAATACTAATTTGCCTGTGGCTCCACTGCTCATGAGATTTTCCAAAATGATTAAAATCATTACAACTTCGTTCACAACTATCCACGTATACAAACACAACATAACCACAAATTATAAATTTTACATTTACATAAACATCTAATTCAGCATGTATAAACAGTAGTGGAATGTGAATTTATAATATTCACTGGCAAGTGCAATTATGTCCCTGTGTGTCGATGTGTCAATGACAGTGCCTGGTCAAAACCATCAATGTCAACATGATTACACATAAAGAGGTTCACCTGGGGATTCCCTACAAATTACTGGAGGTGGCTGTTCATGACATGTTCATGTTCATGTTCATTTCCTAATATTAGGAAATGACAATCACCTTCACTTTCAAGTTACGTATACACATACACTCGTATATACATATATACATATACACATACTTATCTAGTTACATACCAATTCATAAACAATGCATGCATGAATGAATGAATGTATGCATATTTATGTTAATATCCATATCAAATTTATATGAACACACATAATTACATATACATATATAAACATATATCTATATATATACATACATATGAAAAATAAGAGATATTTCACTTACGAGGCATGGTCGGGCAGGCTATAACTGACACTGCATTCAGATTCTCGTCTACCGCTGAGGCGCACCATCTACCGCTCACTGTCTCCCTGTTTATCACTCCTCCTTCTCCCTCCATTTCGATTGTCTCCTCCATCCCTTCTTCGCCAACGCATCCACTCACGATTTCTCCATCATGTCGGAAGGGAACACATGCTGTGGCGTTCACTGGTGGCTGTTCACTTGGAGCTGAGGGTAAGGTATACAGTTCATTATCT
Organism: Penaeus vannamei; assembly: GCF_042767895.1. Classification (NCBI taxonomy): domain Eukaryota; kingdom Metazoa; phylum Arthropoda; class Malacostraca; order Decapoda; family Penaeidae; genus Penaeus; species Penaeus vannamei. The sequence goes on from NC_091553.1 coordinate 1,654,258, forward strand.
AAACACAAAAGGACAAATGCTTAAATTCGGGTTCATATCTAACTCTTTTAGGCTTATAGCTTATAGGAAAACGATTGTCTAATACTGGCCTTTTTTATCAAATGCTATGGAATGTTTATCATAAAGTTTTATCAGAAAATGTTCAAAGTATTATGAAATGACATTGACAACAAATATATATACACACATGAATATATATATATATATATATATATATATATATATATATATATATATATATATATATATATATATATATATATATATATATATAGATATCAGCATACAGAACTGGGAAGTGAATTTATAGTATTCACAGGTAAGTGCATTTATGTCCGTATGTGTCGAGGAGTGTCACTGACAGTACATGGTCAAAACCACCAATGTCAACATGATCACACATAAGTGGTTCACATTCTCACCTGGGGATTCGCTGGAGGTTACTGAAGGTGGCAGTTCAATTACAGCTGAAGGGGAAAATATGATTTTTAAAAAGGATAAGTATCTATGAAATATCGATATTCGGAAATGACAAAGACCTTCATTTTCTTCTCATGTACCAATGCATACACTCATAAATATGCATACATACGAGTATATATGCATATATGTATATACTATATATACACATTTCTCTTATTCCTTTATTCATTTACTTAGAGATAATAAGTACATGCATAACTTGATGTTTATATGTATGTATATGTATAGGCACATATGTACACACACATATATATATGTGTGAAATTTCACTTACGAGGCATGGTCGGGCAGGCTATAACTGACACTGCATTCAGATTCTCGTCTACCGCTGAGGCGCACCATCTGCCGCTCACTGTCTCCCTGTTTATCACTCCTCCTTCTCCCTCCATTTCGATTGTCTCCTCCACCCCTTCTTCGCCAACACATCCACTCACGATTTCTCCATCGTGTCGGAAGGGAACACATGCTGTGGCTTTCACTGGTGGCTGTTCAGTTGGAGCTGAGGGTAAGGTATACAGTTTATTATCTAAACACAAAAGGACAAATGCTTAAATTCGGGTACATATCTAACTCTTTTAAGCTTATAGCTTATAGGAAAACGATTGTCTAATACTGGCATTTTTTATCAAATGCTATGGAATGCTTATCATAAAGTTTTATCAGAAAATGTTCAAAGTATTATGAAATGACATTGACAACAAATATATATATACACACATGAATATATATATATATATATATATATATATATATATATATATATATATATATATATATATATATATATATATATATATATATATATATATCAGCATACAGTACTGGGATGTGAATTTATAGTATTCACAGGTAAGTGCATTTATGTCCGTATGTGTCGAGGAGTGTCACTGACAGTACATGGTCAAAACCACCAATGTCAACATGATCACACATAAGTGGTTCACATTCTCACCTGGGGATTCGCTGGAGGTTACTGAAGGTGGCAGTTCAATTACAGCTGAAAGGGAAAATATGATTTTTAAAAAGGATAAGTATCGATGAAATATCGATATTCAGAAATGACAAAGACCTTCATTTTCTTCTCATGTACCAATGCATACACTCATAAATATGCATACATAAGAGTATATATGCATATATGTATATACTATATATACACATTTCTCTTATTCCTTTATTCATTTACTTAGAGATAATAAGTACATGCATAACTTGATGTTTATATGTATGTATATGTATAGGCACATATGTACACACACATATATATATATGTGTGAAATTTCACTTACGAGGCATGGTCGGGCAGGCTATAACTGACACAGCATTCAGATTCTCGTCTACTGCTGAGGCGCACCATCTGCCGCTCACTGTCTCCCTGTTTATCACTCCTCCTTCTCCCTCCATTTCGATTGTCTCCTCTACCCCTTCTTCGCCAACGCATCCGCTCACGATTTCTCCATCGTGTCGGAAGGGAACACATTCAGTGGCGTTCACTGGTGGCTGTTCACTTGGAGCTGGGGGTAAGGTATATAGTTTATCATCTAAACACAAAAAGACGAATGCTAAAATTCGGGTACATATCTAAGCTTATAGCTTAGTGGAAAATGATTGTCTAATACTAGCATTTTTTCTTAAAGCCTATAGAATCATTAAGTTTTATCAGAAAATGTTCAAAGTATTATGAAATGACATTGAGAGCAAATACATACACACATATATATATATATATATATATATATATATATATATATATATATATATATATATATATATATATATATATATATATATATATATATACATATATATATATATATATACATGCAGATATCTAAATCAATATACAGTACTGGGATATGAATTTCTAGTATTCCCTGGTAACGGCATTTCTGTCCGTGTGTCTCGATAAGTGTCACTGACAGTGCATGGTCAAAACCACAAATGTCAACATGATCACACATAAGAGGTTCACATTCTCACCTGGGGATTCGCTGGAACTTATTGAAGGTAACACTCCTTTAAGTTTATAGCTTATCGGAAAACAATTATGCTTAATAATAGCATTTTCTCTCAAATCCTATAGAATCCTTATCATTCAGTTTTATCACAAAATTTTCAAAGTATTATGAAATGACATTGAGAACAAATATATATATATATACACATCAATATAATAAATATACACATATACGAGTATATATATATATATATATATATATATATATATATATATATATATATATATATATATATATATATATATATATATGTACAAACACAAACACGTAGTTTACATTTTCATCATTCGTGACTATATCACTCCCATGTTCAAAATAAACTATTCGTTTACTAAATCAAAATTCACGAACTAATTGTTTGCAGTCTTCTCTGTTTACACATGTTTGTGTATACATAAAGTTACTGACACAAATGCATACAGTTTGCATTTATGTGAATATGCGCCTATGAGAACTGGGTTAAAAAAAGGTTCACTGCCTCACCTGTGGGTGTAGTGGCGGCGCCCACGGGTGGCTCTTCGGGCAGAGCTGGGGAGGAAACATCCACTTTCGACATATATCAAAATAATAATAAAAATAACATGAACTGCCCAGGATGGACAGTTAACTTGAAAATTATATTCTACAAAATTTTTTGGATTTTTTGCTATGAGAATAAAACAGATACTCTAACATACATAATAACGATGTATATAAAGGCACATCTACACTAGCATACATATATATTCATGTCTATATATATTGTATATATATTTTTCTTTTCTTTCTCTCCCCTTCTATCACAGCTGAGGGGAAGATCTATATTTCCTGATAAACAAACATGACAACTATTATCTCTAAACCTACCACTCTAGGAAGTAGGATCATGTTACAGAAATTGCACAATCAACAATTTAAATAACAATTATACATTAACCCATTGGTCGCGGTTTTATGCAATATGGCGCGTAATCCCCTAATTTTCATTATTTTCAGCTCGGGTGGCGTATGGGACCGCACTGAGTGTGCGTGCGCGCAGTGGTGCTGCCTTCCCTCTTTCGCGCAAATATTTTGTTTACTTATATCTGCGAAAAAATATGTATGCAAAAATTTGCAAAAACCCTTGCAAATACATGCAAACATGTAAATGCGCTCAGAAAGAGTGGCGGGTGTGGTTTTAGCACGCGCAATAGGTGAACAACTCATTTGGCGGTAAACAGCCCATCGCACGCGCGGGCCCGGGGGTGGTGGGCCTGGGCCCTGTAAGGCCGCAAGGGGAATGCCGGCTTGGCGGCTGATATTCCCTGGCTCACTCAGCTCCCATGCCGCGCGGCCGCCCGCTGCTCGAAGGGGATCAGCTTTTAATTGCACGGTGCATCATATGATGCCATCCGCAGCCAGTGGGTTAACTTATAAAGACATAAATATAAAGCAATGAACTTTGCATTTTGTCTATTATCCGTCACTTACGAGCCATTTCCGGACACCTTATAATCTTCCTGGCATTCAAATTCTCGTCCACTTCGGAGACGCACCATCTGTGGCTCTGGGTCAACTTAAACTTCACTCCTCCCTCTCCCACCAACTCAAATGTCTCCTCCTTCCCTTCCTCGCCAAGGCATCCGCTCACGATTTCCTCTCCGTAGCGGAAGGGAACGCACCCACTACTTTCTGAAGGTGGCTCTTCAGTTTCAGCTGAGGCTGGGAAAAGGATTTCATTTTATATTACATAGCGAAAAAAATAAATGTTTTTGTATTCAATATATTCCTTTTTACATCAAAATGACATGGGAATCATCTTCAAATTCAGAGATGTCGCGGCCGAAAGATCTAGAGACTACTGTAATGTATACAAGGGTTTACGTAATGCTTTCCTACCTTCATATTCATATGTACTAGTGGTCTCTAGCGGTGATTCTGTTATGACTGAAAGGGTAAAACGCATTCTAATAAAAAAGGACAAACAGATCTGAAACTGGCATTTTTCATACCTTTAAATCAAACAGAAAAATATCGAGAAGGTCGGATATGATCATGAACACAAGCGGTATCATCAAAGTTTTGAAAAAAAAAAAATAATAATAAAATAAATAAATAAATAAATAAGGAAATAAAATAAAATAACAAAGAGCACTGTATGTTTCTTAATTCAAAATGCTATTATAAAGGCACATACACTTCTCTTATTTAACATTATATGAAACCCACACATATATAGATATTATTTCCTTGTTTCCCTTTTTTTCCCTCTACCTCCTGCCACAACTGAGGGAGAAAAGACAAATATTTGTTGATATAACATAAAACATACACTCATTTATAAAATTACGTAATCAACAACACCTACCGATGCATAAATAATGCATGCATGAATGAATGAATGTATGCATATGTATGTTTATATCCATATCAAATATATATGAACACACAATTACATATACATATATACATATACATACATACGAAAAATAATAGATATTTCACTTACGAGACATGGTCGGGCAGGCTATAATTGACACTGCATTCAGATTCTCGTCTACTGCTGAGGCGCACCATCTACCGCTCACTGTCTCCCTGTTTATCACTCCTCCTTCTCCCTCCATTTCGATTGTTTCCTCCACCCCTTCTTCGCCAACACATCCACTCACGATTTCTCCATCGTGTCGGAAGGGAACACATGCTGTGGCTTTCACTGGTGGCTGTTCAGTTGGAGCTGAGGGTAAGGTATACAGTTCATTATCTAAACACAAGAGGATAAATGCTTAAATTCGGGTTAATATCTAACTCTTTTAAGCTTATAGCTTATAGGAAAACGATTGTCTAATACTGGCATTTTTTATCAAATGTTATAGAATGCTTATCATAAAGTTTTATCAGAAAATGTTCAAAGTATTACGAAATGACATTGACAACAAATATATATATACACACATAAATATATATATATATATATATATATATATATATATATATATATATATATATATATATATATATATATCAGCATACAGTACTGGGATGTGAATTTATAGTATTCACAGGTAAGTGCATTTATGTCCGTATGTGTCGAGGAGTGTCACTGACAGTACATGGTCAAAACCACCAATGTCAACATGATCACACATAAGTGGTTCACATTCTCACCTGGGGATTCGCTGGAGGTTACTGAAGGTGGCAGTTCAATTACAGCTGAAGGGGAAAATATGATTTTTAAAAAGGATAAGTAAGAAATATCGATATTCGGAAATGACAAAGACCTTCATTTTCTTCTCATGTACCAATGCATACACTCAAATAAATATACATACATATGAGTATATATGCATATATATATGTATATACTATATATACACTTTTCTCTTATTCCTTTATTCATTTACTTAGAGATAATAAATACATGCATAACTTGATTTTTATATGTATATGTATAGGCACCCATGTACACACACATATATGTGTGAAATTTCACTTACGAGGCATGGTCGGGCAGGCTATAACTGACACTGCATTCAGATTCTCGTCTACCGCTGAGGCGCACCATCTGCCGCTCACTGTCTCCCTGTTTATCACTCCTCCTTCTCCCTCCATTTCGATTGTCTCCTCCACCCCTTCTTCGCCAACACATCCGCTCACGATTTCTCCATCGTGTCGGAAAGGAACACATTCACTGCCGTTCACTGGTGGCTGTTCACTTGGAGCTGAGGGAAATGTGTGAACTCAATTCTCTCAACTCTGTTATTAGGATTTACACAATGACCGACAGAAATTCGGATTTATATCTAAGACACTCCTATAATTCATATGAATGATGTCTTTCAAATACAAGAGATGTATTTTATCGGTGTCAAATATATCTTCATAAGAAATACATGCATTTCTAACCAAGATATATTCGAAACTGGTCAAGTGCTACCCTTGTAATGTGATGATATTCATTCCCATTCATACCTTTTCTACTCCTTTAATTTTATAGCTTAGAGGGCGAGTATGTCTAATACTGGCAATCTGACTCAAATCCTATAGAATCCTTATTATGAAGTTATATCAGAATATGTTCAAAGTATTATGAAAATGCATTAAATATGTATATATATATATATATATATATATATATATATATATATATATATATATATATATATATATATATATATATACATATATTTATATGTATGTACAAATATATACATATAGAGAGAGATTAAAGGAATTTCAACTTCAGTTACTAGGGTTTATATAACTACACAAACACACATACGTCTATATATATAAATCTCAACCCATGCGATCGCATCTATATATAATGTATGCACGAATGTCAGAAAAAAATGAGTAGTACTGGAGTATAATCCCCTTACGATACACGGTTGGGCACGGAATAATAGATCGTATATTCTGGTAACTGTCTACTTCTGAGGCGCACCATCTGCTGATCGGCGTCCACCTGTAGATCACTCCTTCTCTCTCCGCCTCAATTATCTCCTCCTTCCCTCAATAGATTCCTTAGCATGACTTCAAATGGGTGTGGGATTCGCTTTCAAAATCATAAATTACCGGGCAAAACATCTATACATTACCAATATATACATGGGTTTACGTAATGCTTTCCTACCTTCATACACAATCGGTCCTGAGTGTGGCCCTGGGGTTACTAACGGTGGCTGTTCAGTTACGGCTGAAACGGTAAAACGTCTTCTAATAGAAAGGACAAACATATCTCATACTAGCACTTTTGATACTTATTGGATCAAATAGAAAAGAATCAAGAAATTCCAATATGACTATGAATTTTACAAATCTATTCACACTCACACAACCATAAATCCGTATACACGATATATGCATGTCCGGGTAAAGAAAATAAGTGTATTTAAAGAATTACAACTCATCACTAACAAGGAAAGGTTAGGAATGCCATAATCAATATATTCATATTCCTGTATTCCTCCAAGGCAGATTTTCATAACACTTTTCTGTCATAGTTCAGGTGAAGCTCAGATTGGGAAATATACTAAACTGACTAAAAATAAATAATGATAAAAAAGTATTCATATCAAATAGACACTTTATAGTAGTCACTGGCTGTTCAGCTAAAAAGTATAAAAAATATACACTTTAAATACTAATTTGCCTGTGGCTCCACTGCTCATGAGATTTTCCAAAATGATAAAAATCATTACAACTTCGTTCACAACTATCCACGTATACAAACACAACATAACCACAAATATAAATTTTACATTTATATAGATATCTAATTCAGCATGTAAAAACAATAGTGGAATGTGAATTTATAATATTCACTGGCAAGTGCAATTATGTCCCTGTTTGTCGATGTGTCAATGACAGTGCCTGGTCAAAACCATCAATGTCAACATGATTACACATAAAGAGGTTCACCTGGGGATTCCCTACAAATTACTGGAGGTGGCTGTTCATGACATAAAGATATTAGGAAATGACAATCACCTTCACTTTCAAGTTACATATACACATACACTCGTGTATACATATATACACATATATACATACTTATCTAGTTACATACCGATTCAAAAATAATGCATGCATGAATGAATGAATGTATGCATATGTATGTTTATATCCATATCAAATCTATATGAACACACACAATTACATATACATACATATAAATATATACATATACATACATATGAAAAATATTAGATATTTCACTCACAAGGCATGGTCGGGCAGGCTATAACTGACACTGCATTCAGATTCTCGTCTACCGCTGAAGCGCACCATCTACCGCTCACTGTCTCCCTGTTTATCACTCCTCCTTCTCCCTCCATTTCGATTGTCTCCTCCATCCCTTCTTCACCAACGCATCCACTCACGATTTCTCCATTGTGTCGGAAGGGAACACATGCTGTGGCGTTCACTGGTGGCTGTTCACTTGGAGCTGAGGGTAAGGTATACAGTTCATTATCTAAACACAAAAGGACAAATGCTTAAATTCGGGTTCATATCTAACTCTTTTAAGTTTATAGCTTATAGGAAAACGATTGTCTAATACTGGCATTTTTTATCAAATGCTATGGAATGTTTATCATAAAGTTTTATCAGAAAATGTTCAAAGTATTATGAAATGACATTGACAACAAATATATATACACACATGAATATATATATGTATCAGCATACAGTACTGGGATGTGAATTTATAGTATTCACAGGTAAGTGCATTTATGTCTGTATGTGTCGAGGAGTGTCACTGACAGTACATGGTCAAAACCACCAATGTCAACATGATCACACATAAGAGGTTCACATTCTCACCTAGGGATTCGCTGGAGGTTACTGAAGGTGGCAGTTCAATTACAGCTGAAAGGGAAAATATGATTTTTAAAAGGATAAGTATCTATGAGAAATCAAGATATTCGGAAATGACAAAGACCTTCATTTTCTTCTCGCATACCAATGCACACACTCAAATAAATATACATACATATGAGTATATATGCATATATATGTACATAATGTATATATGTATACATTTCTCTTATCCCTTAATTCACTCATTATAGAAAATAAATAAATGCATAAACAGATGTTTATATGTATGTATGTATATGTATAGACACACATATTTATATATATATGAAATTTAACGTACGAGGCATGGTCGGGCAGGCTATAACTGACACTGCATTCAGATTCTCGTCTACCGCTGAGGCGCACCATCTGCCACTCACTGTCTCCCTGTTTATCACTCCTCCTTCTCCCTCCATTTCGATTGTCTCCTCCACCCCTTCTTCACCAACGCATCCGCTCACAATTTCACCATCGTGTCGGAAGGGAACACATTCAGTGGCGTTTACTGGTGGCTGTTCACTTGGAGCTGGGGGTAAGGTATATAGTTTATCATCTAAACACAAAAATTTGAATGCTAAAATTCGGGTACATATCTAAGCTTAGTGGAAAATGATTGTCTAATACTAGCATTTTTTCTTAAAGCCTATAGAATCATTAAGTTTTATCAGAAAATGTTCAAAGTATTATGAAATGACATTAAGAACAAATATATATAAGTATATATATATATATATATATATATATATATATATATATATATATATATATATATATATATATATATATATATATATATATATATACATATATGTACATACAGATATCTAAATCAGCATACAGGACTGGGATATGAATTTATAGTATTCCCTGGTAACGGCATTTCTGTCCGTGTGTCTCGATAAGTGTCACTGACAGTGCATGGTCAAAACCACAAATGTCAACATGATCACACACAAGAGGTTCACATTCTCACCTGGGGATTCGCTGGAACTTATTGAAGGTAACACTCCTTTAAGTTTATAGCTTATCGGAAAACAATTATGCTTAATAATAGCATTTTCTCTCAAATCCTATAGAATCCTTATCATTCAGTTTTATCAGAAAATTTTCAAAGTATTATGAAATGACGTTGAGAACAAATATATATATATATATATACATGAATATAATAAATATACACATATACGAGTATATATATAAATATATATATATATATATATATATATATATATATATATATATATATATATATATATATATATATGCACAAACACAAACACGTAGTTTACATTTTCATCATTCGTGACTATATCACTCCAATGTTCAAAATAAACTATTTGTTTACTAAATCAAAATTCACGAACTTATTGTTGGCAGTCTTCTCTGTTTACACATGTTTGTGTATACATAAAACTATTGACACAAATGCATACTGTTTGCATTCATGTGAATATGCACCTATGAGAACTGGGTTAAAAAAAGGTTCACTGCCTCACCTGTGGCCGTAGTGGCAGCGCCCACTGGTGGTTCTTCGGGTGGAGCTGGGAAGGAAACATCCACTTTCGACAGATATGAAAATAATAAAAACAAGAGCTGCCCAAGATGAACAATTACCTTGAAAATTATATTCTACGATAATTTATGGATTTTTTGCTATGAGAATAAAACTTATACTCTAACATACATAATAACAATGTATATAAAGGCACATCTACACTAGCATACATATAGCTATATATATTGTATATATATTTTTTCTTTTCTTTCTCTCCCCTTCTGTCACAGCTGAGGGGAAGATCAATATTTCCTGATAAACAAATATGACAACTATTATCTCTAAACCTACTACTCTAGGAAGTAGGATCATGTTACAGAAATTGCACAATCAACAATTTAAATAACAATTATACTTATAAAGACAAATATAAAGCAATCAACTTTGCATTTTGTCAATTTTCCGTCACTTACGAGCCATTTCCGGACACATTATAATCTTCCTGGCATTCAAATTCTCGTCCACTTCGGAGACGCACCATCTGTGGCTCTGGGTCAACTTAAACTTCGCTCCTCCCTCTCCCACCAACTCAAATGTCTCCACCTTCCCTTCCTCGCCAAGGCATCCGCTCACGATTTCCTCTCCGTAGCGGAAGGGAACGCACCCACTACTTTCTGAAGGTGGCTCTTCCGTTTCAGCTGAGGCTGGGAAAAGGATTTCCTTTTATATTACATAGCGAAAAAAATAAATGTGTATTTGTATTCAATATATTCCTTTTTACATCAAAATGACATGGGAATCATCTTCAAATTCAGAGATGTCGCGGCCGAAAGATCTAGAGACTACTGTAAAGTATACACGGGTTTACGTAATGCTTTCCTACCTTCATACTCATATGTACTAGTGGTCTCTAGCGGTGATTCTGTTACATCTGAAAGGGTAAAACGCATTCTAATAAAAAAGGACAAACATATCTGAAACTGGCATTTTTCATACCTTTAAATCAAACAGAAAAATATCGAGAAGGTCGGATATGATCATGAACACAAGCGGTATCATCAAAGTTTTGAAAAAAAAAAAAATAAATAAATAAATAAATATATAAATAAAATAAAATAAAGAGCACTGTATGTTTCTTAATTCAAAATGCTATTAGAAAGGCACATACACTTCTCTTATTTAACATTATATGAAACCCACACATATATAGATATTATTTCCTTGTTCCCCTTTTTTCCCTCTACCTCCTGCCACAACTAAGGGAGAAAAGACAAACATTTGTTGATATAACATAAAACATACACTCATTTATAAAATTACGTAATCAACAACACCTACCGATTCATAAATAATGCATGCATGAATGAATGAATGTATGCATATGTATGTTTATATCTATATCAAATATATATGAACACACAATTACATATACATATAAACATATACATACATATGAAAAATAATAGATATTTCACTTACGAGGCATGGTCGGGCAGGCTATAACTGACACTGCATTCAGATTCTCGTCTACCGCTGAGGCGCACCATCTGCCGCTCACTGTCTCCCTGTTTATCACTCCTCCTTCTCCCTCCATTTCGATTGTCTCCTCCACCCCTTCTTCGCCAACACATCCGCTCACGATTTCTCCATCGTGTCGGAAAGGAACACATTCACTGCCGTTCACTGGTGGCTGTTCACTTGGAGCTGAGGGAAATGTGTGAACTCAATTCTCTCAACTCTGTTATTAGGATTTACACAATGACCGACAGAAATTCGGATTTATATCTAAGACACTCCTATAATTCATATGAATGATGTCTTTCAAATACAAGAGATGTATTTTATCGGTGTCAAATATATCTTCATAAGAAATACATGCATTTCTAACCAAGATATATTCGAAACTGGTCAAGTGCTACCCTTGTAATGTGATGATATTCATTCCCATTCATACCTTTTCTACTCCTTTAATTTTATAGCTTAGAGGGCGAGTATGTCTAATACTGGCAATCTGACTCAAATCCTATAGAATCCTTATTATGAAGTTATATCAGAATATGTTCAAAGTATTATGAAAATGCATTAAATATGTATATATATATATATATATATATATATATATATATATATATATATATATATATATATATATATATATATGTATGTACAAATATATACATCTAGAGAGAGATTAAAGGAATTTCAACTTCCATTACTAGGGTTTATATAACTACACAAACACACATACGTCTATATATATAAATCTCAACCCATGCGATCGCATCTATATATAATGTATGCGCAAATGTCAGAAAAAAATGAGTAGTACTGGAGTATAATCCCCTTACGATACACGGTTGGGCACGGAATAATAGATCGTATATTCTGGTAACTGTCTACTTCTGAGGCGCACCATCTGCTGATCGGCATCCACCTGTAGATCACTCCTTCTCTCTCCGCCTCAATTATCTCCTCCTTCCCTCAATAGATTCCTTAGCATGACTTCAAATGGGTGTGGGATTCGCTTTCAAACTCATAAATTACCGGGCAAAACATCTATACATTACCAATATATACATGGGTTTACATAATGCTTTCCTACCTTCATACACAATCGGTCCTGAGTGTGGCCCTGGGGTTACTAACGGTGGCTGTTCAGTTACGGCTGAAACGGTAAAACGTCTTCTAATAGAAAGGACAAACATATCTCATACTAGCACTTTTGATACTTATTGGATCAAATAGAAAAGAATCAAGAAATTCCAATATGACTATGAATTTTACAAATCTATTCACACTCACACAACCATAAATCCGTATACACGATATATGCATGTCCGGGTAAAGAAAATAAGTGTATTTAAAGAATTACAACTCATTACTAACAAGGAAAGGTTAGGAATGCCATAATCAATATATTCATATTCCTGTATTCCTCCAAGGCAGATTTTCATAACACTTTTCTGTCATAGTTCAGGTGAAGCTCAGATTGGGAAATATACTAAACTGACTAAAAATAAATAATGATAAAAATGTATTCATATCAAATAGACACTTTTATAGTAGTCACTGGCTGTTCAGCTAAAAAGTATAAAAAATATACACTTTAAATACTAATTTGCCTGTGGCTCCACTGCTCATGAGATTTTCCAAAATGATAAAAATCATTACAACTTTGTTCACAACTATCCACGTATACAAACACAACATAACCACAAATATAAATTTTACATTTATATAGATATCTAATTCAGCATGTAAAAACAATAGTGGAATGTGAATTTATAATATTCACTGGCAAGTGCAATTATGTCCCTGTTTGTCGATGTGTCAATGACAGTGCCTGGTCAAAACCATCAATGTCAACATGATTACACATAAAGAGGTTCACCTGGGGATTCCCTACAAATTACTGGAGGTGGCTGTTCATGACATAAAGATATTAGGAAATGACAATCACCTTCACTTTCAAGTTACATATACACATACACTCGTGTATACATATATACACATATATACATACTTATCTAGTTACATACCGATTCAAAAATAATGCATGCATGAATGAATGAATATATGCATATGTATGTTTATATCCATATCAAATCTATATGAACACACACAATTACATATACATACATATAAATATATACATATACATACATATGAAAAATAATAGATATTTCACTCACAAGGCATGGTCGGGCAGGCTATAACTGACACTGCATTCAGATTCTCGTCTACCGCTGAAGCGCACCATCTACCGCTCACTGTCTCCCTGTTTATCACTCCTCCTTCTCCCTCCATTTCGATTGTCTCCTCCATCCCTTCTTCACCAACGCATCCACTCACGATTTCTCCATTGTGTCGGAAGGGAACACATGCTGTGGCGTTCACTGGTGGCTGTTCACTTGGAGCTGAGGGTAAGGTATACAGTTCATTATCTAAACACAAAAGGACAAATGCTTAAATTCGGGTTCATATCTAACTCTTTTAAGTTTATAGCTTATAGGAAAACGATTGTCTAATACTGGCATTTTTTATCAAATGCTATGGAATGTTTATCATAAAGTTTTATCAGAAAATGTTCAAAGTATTATGAAATGACATTGACAACAAATATATATACACACATGAATATATATATACGCATACAGTACTGGGATGTGAATTTATAGTATTCACAGGTAAGTGCATTTATGTCTGTATGTGTCGAGGAGTGTCACTGACAGTACATGGTCAAAACCACCAATGTCAACATGATCACACATAAGAGGTTCACATTCTTACCTGGGGATTCGCTGGAGGTTACTGAAGGTGGCAGTTCAATTACAGCTGAAAGGGAAAATATGATTTTTAAAAGGATAAGTATCTATGAACAATCAAGATATTCGGAAATGACAAAGACCTTCATTTTCTTCTCGCATACCAATGCACACACTCAAATAAATATACATACATACGAGGATATATGCATATATATGTATATAGTATATATATGTATACATTTCTCTTATCCCTTAATTCACTCATTATAGAAAATAAATAAATGCGTAAATAGATGTTTATATGTATGTATGTATATGTATAGACACACATATTTATATATATATGAAATTTAACGTACGAGGCATGGTCGGGCAGGCTATAACTGACACTGCATTCAGATTCTCGTCTACCGCTGAGGCGCACCATCTGCCACTCACTGTCTCCCTGTTTATCACTCCTCCTTCTCCCTCCATTTCGATTGTCTCCTCCACCCCTTCTTCACCAACGCATCCGCTCACAATTTCACCATCGTGTCGGAAGGGAACACATTCAGTGGCGTTTACTGGTGGCTGTTCACTTGGAGCTGGGGGTAAGGTACATAGTTTATCATCTAAACACAAAAAGTCGAATGCTAAAATTCGGGTACATATCTAAGCTTACAGCTTAGTGGAAAATGATTGTCTAATACTAGCATTTTTTCTTAAAGCCTATAGAATCATTAAGTTTTATCAGAAAATGTTCAAAGTATTATGAAATGACATTAAGAACAAATATATATAAGTATGTATATATATATATATACATATATGTACATACAGATATCTAAATCAGCATACAGGACTGGGATATGAATTTATAGTATTCCCTGGTAACGGCATTTCTGTCCGTGTGTCTCGATAAGTGTCACTGACAGTGCATGGTCAAAACCACAAATGTCAACATGATCACACATAAGAGGTTCACATTCTCACCTGGGGATTCACTGGAACTTATTGAAGGTAACACTCCTTTTAGTTTATAGCTTATCGGAAAACGATTATGCTTAATAATAGCATTTTCTCTCAAATCCTATAGAATCCTTATCATTCAGTTTTATCAGAAAAATTTCAAAGTATTATGAAATGATGTTGAGAACAAATATATATATATACACATGAATATAATAGATATACACATATACGAGTATATATATATATATATATATATATATATATATATATATATATATATATATATATATATATATATATATATATGCACAAACACAAACACGTAGTTTACATTTTCATCATTCGTGACTATATCACTCCAATGTTCAAAATAAACTATTTGTTTACTAAATCAAAATTCACAAACTTATTGTTGGCAGTCTTCTCTGTTTACACATGTTTGTGTATACATAAAACTATTGACACAAATGCATACTGTTTGCATTCATGTGAATATGCGCCTATGAGAACTGGGTTAAAAAAAGGTTCACTGCCTCACCTGTGGCCGTAGTGGCAGCGCCCACTGGTGGTTCTTCGGGTGGAGCTGGGAAGGAAACATCCACTTTCGACAGATATCAAAATAATAAAAACAAGAGCTGCCCAAGATGAACAATTACCTTGAAAATTATATTCTACGATAATTTTTGGATTTTTTGCTATGAGAATAAAACTTATACTCTAACATACATAATAACAATGTATATAAAGGCACATCTACACTAGCATACATATAGCTATATATATTGTATATATATTTTTTCTTTTCTTTCTCTCCCCTTCTGTCACAGCTGAGGGGAAGATCAATATTTCCTGATAAACAAATATGACAACTATTATCTCTAAACCTACTACTCTAGGAAGTAGGATCATGTTACAGAAATTGCACAATCAACAATTTAAATAACAATTATACATTAACTTATAAAGACAAATATAAAGCAATCAACTTTGCATTTTGTCAATTTTCCGTCACTTACGAGCAAATTCCGGACACATTATAATCTTCCTGGCATTCAAATTCTCGTCCACTTCGGAGACGCACCATCTGTGGCTCTGGGTCAACTTAAACTTCGCTCCTCCCTCTCCCACCAACTCAAATGTCTCCACCTTCCCTTCCTCGCCAAGGCATCCGCTCACGATTTCCTCTCCGTAGCGGAAGGGAACGCACCCACTACTTTCTGAAGGTGGCTCTTCCGTTTCAGCTGAGGCTGGGAAAAGGATTTCCTTTTATATTACATTGCGAAAAAAATAAATGTGTATTTGTATTCAATATATTCCTTTTTACATCAAAATGACATGGGAATCATCTTCAAATTCAGAGATGTCGCGGCCGAAAGATCTAGAGACTACTGTAAAGTATACACGGGTTTACTTAATGCTTTCCTACCTTCATACTCATATGTACTAGTGGTCTCTAGCGGCGATTCTGTTACATCTGAAAGGGTAAAACGCATTCTAATAAAAAAGGACAAACATATCTGAAACTGGCATTTTTCATACCTTTAAATCAAACAGAAAAATATCGAGAAGGTCGGATATGATCATGAACACAAGCGGTATCATCAAAGTTTTGAAAAAAAAAAAAAAATAAATAAATAAATAAATATATAAATAAAATAAAATAAAGAGCACTGTATGTTTCTTAATTCAAAATGCTATTAGAAAGGCACATACACTTCTCTTATTTAACATTATATGAAACCCACACATATATAGATATTATTTCCTTGTTTCCCTTTTTTCCCTCTACCTCCTGCCACAACTAAGGGAGAAAAGACAAACATTTGTTGATATAACATAAAACATACACTCATTTATAAAATTACGTAATCAACAACACCTACCGATTCATAAATAATGCATGCATGAATGAATGAATGTATGCATATGTATGTTTATATCTATATCAAATATATATGAACACACAATTACATATACATATAAACATATACATACATATGAAAAATAATAGATATTTCACTTACGAGGCATGGTCGGGCAGGCTATAACTGACACTGCATTCAGATTCTCGTCTACCGCTGAGGCGCACCATCTACCGCTCACTGTCTCCCTGTTTATCACTCCTCCTTCTCCCTCCATTTCGATTGTCTCCTCCACCCCTTCTTTGCCAACACATCCACTCACGATTTCTCCATCGTGTCGGAAGGGAACACATGCTGTGGCGTTCACTGGTGGCTGTTCACTTGGAGCTGAGGGTAAGGTATACAGTTCATTATCTAAACACAAAAGGACAAATGCTTAAATTCGGGTTCATATCTAACTCTTTTAAGCTTATAGCTTATAGGAAAACGATTGTCTAATACTGGCATTTTTTATCATAAAGTTTTATCAGAAAATGTTCAAAGTATTATGAAATGACATTGACAACAAATATATATATACACACATGAATATATATATATCAGCATACAGTACTGGGATGTGAATTTATAGTATTCACAGGTAAGTGCATTTATGTCACTGATAGT
>NC_091553.1:1672818-1680318 GCF_042767895.1 Penaeus vannamei
GAGGTAGTGGGAGAAGGAGGAGTGATGAGAGGGTGGACAGTGAAGGGCAAATGGTGCGCCACAGAAGTAGACGAGAATCAGAATGTCGCATCAATTACAACCTGCACAACCGCCCCTGGTAAGTGAATTCGAATCCAAGTTATGCACATTTTTTCCATATGATGTACACATACTTGAACACACGCACACACACAACTATATATACACATGTATATGTATGTTTATGTCAGTATATGTATGTATATATACATATATATATACACATTTTTACATATAGATAAATACAGATAGATAGATAAAAAGATACATACATATGCATATACATATACATATGCATATACATATAAATGTATATATACGAATAAATATATAAACATGTATCACATACGCATATATATAAATATATACAGACGCATTTATATATGTATGTATATATATTTATATACATACATATGTATGCATACGATTAAATATGTATATATATTTGCATATATATATATATACATATATACATATGTACATATATACATATATACATACATATATATATATATATATATATATATATATATATATATATATATATATATATATATATATATATATATAAAGTATGTGCGTGCTTACCCATCACCCATCTTGGATTTGCAGGCGAAGTGTGCGTTCCCTTCCGATACAAAGATGAAATCGTAAGAGGCTGCGCAGGCGAGGATGGGAAGGAAGAGATCATTGAGACGGAGGGAGAAAGAGGAGAGATCTACAGTTGGAAGGCGATCGGCAGATGGTGCGCCTCCGAGGTGGACAAGAATCTGAATATCAAGAGGATTATAACCTGTCCGCTTATTCCTCGTAAGTGACGGACATTTTGACTTCAAATTTGTGTCTTGTTCTCTTTGGTATAATTGTTATTAAAGTTATGTGATTTCTGGAACAGGACCCAACTTCCCAAAATGGCAGGATCAGAGAAAACAATTGTCATGCATGTTATATAAGGATATATTCATCTCCCCCTCAGCTGCACACACACACACACACACACACACACACACACACACACACACACACACACACACACACACACACACACAAACACACACACACACACACACACACACACATACATACATATACATCTATATCTATACTATATGTATTTGTGTGTATGTGTGTATGCCACTGTAATTCATAAATGATTGTAGGATATAGTTTTCAAGTTAACTCTAGATAGGTTGTTGATCTTATTTTTATTTTAATATCTGGCAAAAGCTGATGTTTCCTCCCCAGATAAGCCAAAAGTGCCACCCATGGGTTCCGCCATTACGACCACAGGTGAGGCAGTGAACCCTTTTGAGAAACCACTTCTCATAGGTGCATATTCACATGAAGATAGAAAGTCTGTATGTATATGTATCAATATCTTCTTAAATAAGCCATCATGAAAACAGAGAAGACCGCAAACACGTACCTGTGAATACTATAAATTCACATGCCAGTACTGTATGCTGATATATAAGCTTAAAAGAGTTAGATATGAACACGAATTTTAGCATTCGTCCTTCTGTTTTTAGATAATGAACTGTATACCTTACCCTCAGCTCCAAGTGAACAGCCACTAGTGAACGCCACGGCATGTGTTCCCTTCCGATACGATGGAGAAATCGTGAGTGGATGTGTTGGCGAAGAAGG
This sequence comes from Penaeus vannamei, assembly GCF_042767895.1. Classification (NCBI taxonomy): domain Eukaryota; kingdom Metazoa; phylum Arthropoda; class Malacostraca; order Decapoda; family Penaeidae; genus Penaeus; species Penaeus vannamei. The sequence continues at coordinate 1,674,505 of NC_091553.1, forward strand.
GAAGTGGGCCATAGTTGAGGTAGTGGGAGAAGGAGGAGTGATGAGAGGGTGGACAGTGAAGGGCAAATGGTGCGCCACAGAAGTAGACGAGAATCAGAATGTCGCATCAATTACAACCTGCACAACCGTCCCTGGTAAGTGAATTCGAATCCAAGTTATGCACATTTTTTTTCCATATGATGTACACATACTTGAACACACGCACACACACAACTATATATACACATGTATATGTATGTTTATGTCAGTATATGTATGTATATATACATATATATATACACATTTTTACATATAGATAAATACAGATAGATAGATAAAAAGATACATACATATGCATATACATATACATATGCATATACATATAAATGTATATATACGAATAAATATATAAACATGTATCACATACGCATATATATAAATATATACAGACGCATTTATATATGTATGTATATATATTTATATACATACATATGTATGCATACGATTAAATATGTATATATATTTGCATATATATATATATACATATATACATATGTACATATATACATATATACATACATATATATATATATATATATATATATATATATATATATATATATATATATATATATATATATATATATATATATATATAAAGTATGTGCGTGCTTACCCATCACCCATCTTGGATTTGCAGGCGAAGTGTGCGTTCCCTTCCGATACAAAGATGAAATCGTAAGAGGCTGCGCAGGCGAGGATGGGAAGGAAGAGATCATTGAGACGGAGGGAGAAAGAGGAGAGATCTACAGTTGGAAGGCGATCGGCAGATGGTGCGCCTCCGAGGTGGACAAGAATCTGAATATCAAGAGGATTATAACCTGTCCGCTTATTCCTCGTAAGTGACGGACATTTTGACTTCAAATTTGTGTCTTGTTCTCTTTGGTATAATTGTTATTAAAGTTATGTGATTTCTGGAACAGGACCCAACTTCCCAAAATGGCAGGATCAGAGAAAACAATTGTCATGCATGTTATATAAGGATATATTCATCTCCCCCTCAGCTGCACACACACACACACACACACACACACACACACACACACACACACACACACACACACACACACACACACACACAAACACACACACACACACACACACACATACATACATATACATCTATATCTATACTATATGTATTTGTGTGTATGTGTGTATGCCACTGTAATTCATAAATGATTGTAGGATATAGTTTTCAAGTTAACTCTAGATAGGTTGTTGATCTTATTTTTATTTTAATATCTGGCAAAAGCTGATGTTTCCTCCCCAGATAAGCCAAAAGTGCCACCCATGGGTTCCGCCATTACGACCACAGGTGAGGCAGTGAACCCTTTTGAGAAACCACTTCTCATAGGTGCATATTCACATGAAGATAGAAAGTCTGTATGTATATGTATCAATATCTTCTTAAATAAGCCATCATGAAAACAGAGAAGACCGCAAACACGTACCTGTGAATACTATAAATTCACATGCCAGTACTGTATGCTGATATATAAGCTTAAAAGAGTTAGATATGAACACGAATTTTAGCATTCGTCCTTCTGTTTTTAGATAATGAACTGTATACCTTACCCTCAGCTCCAAGTGAACAGCCACTAGTGAACGCCACGGCATGTGTTCCCTTCCGACACGATGGAGAAATCGTGAGTGGATGTGTTGGCGAAGAAGGGGTGGAGGAGACAATCGAAATGGAGGGAGAAGGAGGAGTGATAAACAGGGAGACAGTGAGCGGCAGATGGTGCGCCTCAGAGGTAGACGAGAATCTGAATGTAGTGAAAGTTATAGCCTGCCCGACCATGCCTCGTAAGTAGAATTTCATATATATATATATATATATATATATATATATATATATATATATATATATATATATATATATATGTGTGTGTGTGTGTGTGTGTGTGTGTGCCTATACATATACATACATATAAACATCAAGTTATGCGTGTATATTTTATCTATAAGTAAATGAATAAAGGAATAAGAGAAATGTATATATATATATATATATATATATATATATATATAGTATATACATATATATATATATATATATATATATAGTATATACATATATATATATATATATAGTATATACATATATATATAGTATATACATATATATATGTATATATACTCGTATGTATATATATTTATTTGAGTGTGTGCATTGGTACGTGAGAATAAAATGAAGGTCTTTGTCATTTCCGAATATCTTGATATTTCATACTTATCCTTTCTAAAAATCATATATTCCCTTTCAGCTGTAATTGAACTGCCACCTTCAGTAACCTCCAGCGAATCCCCAGGTGAGAATGTGAACCTCTTATGTGTGATCATGTTGACATTGGAGGTTTTGACCATGTACTGTCAGTGACGCTCATCGACACATACGGACATAAATGCACTTACCTGTGAATACTATAAATTCACATCCCAGTACTGTATGCTGATATATAAGCTTAAAAGAGTTAGATATGAACACGAATTTTAGCATTAGTCCTTCTCTTTTTAGATAATGAACTGTATACCTTACCCCCAGCTCCAAGTGAACAACCACTAGTGAACGCCACGGCATGTGTTCCCTTCCGATACGATGGAGAAATCGTGAGTGGATGTGTTGGCGAAGAAGGGAAGTGGGCCATAATTGAGGTAGTGGGAGAAGGAGGAGTGATGAGAGGGTGGACAGTGAAGGGCAAATGGTGCGCCACAGAAGTAGACGAGAATCAGAATATCGCATCAATTACAACCTGCACAACCGCCCCTGGTAAGTGAATTCGAATCCAAGTTATGCACATTTTTTCCATATGATGTACACATACTTGAACACACGCACACACATGTATATGTATGTTTATGTCAGTATATGTATGTATATATACATACACATTTTTACATATAGATAAATACAGATAGATAGATAAAAAGATGCATACATATGCATATACATATGCACATACATATACATATGCATATACGTATATATGTATATATACGAATGAATACATATACATGTATCACATACACATATATATAAATATATACAGACGCATTTATATATGTATGTATATATATTTATATACATACATAGGTATGCATACGATTAAATATGTATATATATTTGCATATATATATATCTATACATATATACAAATATACATATATACATATATATATATATATATATATATATATATATATATATATATTTATATATATATATATAAAGTATGTGCGTGCTTACCCATCACCCATCTTGGATTTGCAGGCGAAGTGTGCGTTCCCTTCCGATACAAAGATGAAATCGTAAGAGGCTGCGCAGGCGAGGATGGGAAGGTAGAGATCATTGAGACGGAGGGAGAAAGAGGAGAGATCTACAGTTGGAAGGCGATCGGCAGATGGTGCGCCTCCGAGGTGGACAAGAATCTGAATATCAAGAGGATTATAAACTGTCCGGTTATTCCTCGTAAGTGACGGACATTTGACCTCATATTTGTGTCTTGTTCTCTTTGGTATAATTGTTATTAAAGTTATGTGATTTCTGGAACAGGACCCAACTTCCCAAAATGGCAGGGTCAGAGAAAACAATTGTCATGCATGTTATATAAGGATATATTCATCTCCCCCTCAGCTGCATACACACACGCACACACACACACACACACACACACACACACACACACACACACACACACACACACACACACACACACACACACACACATATACATCTATACTATATGTACTTGTGTGTATGTGTGTATGCCACTGTAATCCATAAATGATTGTAGGATATAGTTTTCAAGTTAACTCTAGATAGGTTGTTGATCTTATTTTTATTTTGTTATCTGTCAAAAGCTGATGTTTCCTCCCCAGATAAGCCAAAAGTGCCACCCATGGGTTCCGCCATTACGACCACAGGTGAGGCAGTGAACCCTTTTGAGAAACCACTTCTCATAGGTGCATATTCACATGAAGATAGAAAGTCTGTATGTATATGTATCAATATGTTCTTAAATAAGCCATCATGAAAACAGAGAAGACCGCAAACACGTACCTGTGAATACTATAAATTCACATCCCAGTACTGTATGCTGATATATAAGCTTAAAAGAGTTAGATATGAACACGAATTTTAGCATTCGTCCTTCTGTTTTTAGATAATGAACTGTATACCTTACCCTCAGCTCCAAGTGAACAGCCACTAGTGAACGCCACGGCATGTGTTCCCTTCCGACACGATGGAGAAATCGTGAGTGGATGCGTTGGCGAAGAAGGGATGGAGGAGACAATCGAAATGGAGGGAGAAGGAGGAGTGATAAACAGGGAGACAGTGAGCGGCAGATGGTGCGCCTCAGAGGTAGACGAGAATCTGAATGTAGTGAAAGTTATAGCCTGCCCGACCATGCCTCGTAAGTGGAATTTCATATATATATATATATATATATATATATATATATATATATATATATATATATATATATATATATATATATATATGTGCCTATACATATACATACATATAAACATCAAGTTATGCGTGTATATATTATCTATAAGTAAATGAATAAAGGAATAAGAGAAATGTATATATATATATATATATATATATATATATATATATATATATATATATAGTATATACATATATATATATATATATAGTATATACATATATATATATGTATATATATATATATATAGTATATACATATATATATATGTATATATACTCGTATGTATGTATATTTATTTGAGTGTGTGCATTGGTACGTGGGAATAAAATGAAGGTCTTTGTCATTTCCGAATATCTTGATATTTCATACTTATCCTTTTTAAAAATCATATATTCCCTTTCAGCTGTAATTGAACTGCCCCCTTCGGTAACTTCCAGCGAATCCCCAGGTGAGAATGTGAACCTCTTATGTGTAATCATGTTGACATTCGTGGTTTTGACCATGTACTGTCAGTGACACTCATCGACACATACGGACATAAATGCACGTACCTGTGAATACTATAAATTCACATCCCAGTACTGTATGCTGATATATAAGCTTAAAAGAGTTAGATATGAACACGAATTTTAGCATTCGTCCTTCTGTTTTTAGATAATGAACTGTATACCTTACCCTCAGCTCCAAGTGAACAGCCACTAGTGAACGCCACGGCATGTGTTCCCTTCCGATACGGTGGAGAAATCGTGAGTGGATGTGTTGGCGAAGAAGGGAAGTGGGCCATAATTGAGGTAGTGGGAGAAGGAGGAGTGATGAGAGGGTGGACAGTGAAGGGCAAATGGTGCGCCACAGAAGTAGACGAGAATCAGAATGTCGCATCAATTACAACCTGCACAACCGCCCCTGGTAAGTGAATTCGAATCCAAGTTATGCACATTTTTTCCATATGATGTACACATACTTGAACACACGCACACACACAACTATATATACACATGTATATGTATGTTTATGTCAGTATATGTATGCATATATACATATATATATACACATTTTTACATATAGATAAATACAGATAGATAGATAAAAAGATACATATGCATATACATATGCATATACATATATATGTATATATACGAATAAATACATATACATGTATCACATATACATATATATAAATATATACAGACGCATTTATATATGTATGTATATATATTTATATACATACATATGTATGCATACGATTAAATATGTATATATATTTGCATATATATATATCTATACATATATACATATATACATATATACATAT
>NC_091553.1:1682818-1691398 GCF_042767895.1 Penaeus vannamei
ATATACGTATATATGTATATATACGAATGAATACATATACATGTATCACATACACATATATAAATATATACAGACGCATTTATATATGTATGTATATATATTTATATACATACATATGTATGCATACGATTAAATATGTATATATATTTGCATATATATATATACATATATACATATATACATACATATATATATATATATATATATATATATATATATATATATATATATATATATATATATATATATATATATATCAAGTATGTGCGTGCTTACCCATCGCCCATCTTGGATTTGCAGGCGAAGTGTGCGTTCCCTTCCGATACAAAGATGAAATCGTAAGAGGCTGCGCAGGCGAGGATGGGAAGGAAGAGATCATTGAGACGGAGGGAGAAAGAGGAGAGATCTACAGTTGGAAGGCGATCGGCAGATGGTGCGCCTCCGAGGTGGACAAGAATCTGAATATCAAGAGGATTATAAACTGTCCGATTATTTCTCGTAAGTGACGGACATTTTGACTTCAAATTTGTGTCTTGTTCTCTTTGGTATAATTGTTATTAAAGTTATGTGATTTCTGGAACAGGACCCAACTTCCCAAAATGGCAGGGTCAGAGAAAACAATTGTCATGCATGTTATATAAGGATATATTCATCTCCCCCTCAGCTGCACACACACACACACACACACACACACACACACACACACACACACACACACACACACACACACACACACACACACACACACACACACATACATATACATCTATATCTATACTATATGTATTTGTGTGTATGTGTGTATGCCACTGTAATTCATAAATGATTGTAGGATATAGTTTTCAAGTTAACTCTAGATAGGTTGTTGATCTTATTTTTATTTTGATATCTGTCAAAAGCTGATGTTTCCTCCCCAGATAAGCCAAAAGTGCCACCCATGGGTTCCGCCATTACGACCACAGGTGAGGCAGTGAACCCTTTTGAGAAACCACTTCTCATAGGTGCATATTCACATGAAGATAGAAAGTCTGTATGTATGTATCAATATCTTCTTAAATAAGCCATCATGAAAACAGAGAAGACCGCAAACAAAATAAAAGGATCTTAGGAACTATAAACAGCCCAACCAAATATTCGATTTCGTAAACGAACGGTTTGTTTTGTATATAGGAGTGATGAAGATGTATATGTAAAGTATATATTCATATTTATATATATGTATATATATATGTAGATATAGATATCTATAAATAGTATCCTGAAACCCCCAAAACGCGTTGTTGCTACAAAATATAGTATCGTTATTTTTCCTTAGCTTCACAGAATAGAGCCAATAGAAAACATTAAGGTAATTAATGTGTTAATAAGTTTTTCAGTTACAAACAGAACATCTTGGAAACTTCAGTTAAAATGGAAAACATTACCCGACTATTCTCCAACTTTTGTTGTTTATACACACCATCTTTCACTTGGCAAGGCTGTGGAAACTTCCATTTGTATTTCTCAGATTGAGACAAAGCATTGTCTCCTTTTTCATATCACATCCTGTTCTTCTTATGTTGCTTGAAGTCTTGCATCTTACTGTATCCGCCGCGAGTGAATTCCTAGTTCACATGGAGTCTGAATCTCGGAATAATACATCATGTAATATATCAATAGATCAAGGTAGCCTTGTTTGATAATTTCCAGTATAGCGGAATATTATAGAGGTACATAATGGATTTAATAACATTTATCCAATCGAAGTTAATACCACGTCATAAGACTCGGATACATTCAAAATCCGTACCATGTTTCAGCGACCGTCATGTTCGACTTCAAATTTTACCCATATTGAGTGAACACATTCTGATGTACGGTTAAAAAGACACATAAATATTTTGTGCGCTCTTTCAATACGATGCCCTTCGTAATAAATGAAAATATAAACCTATTATATGAAGGTAGAAAAGCATCACGTAATCTAGATCAGGCCAAAGCAAATATGATTTTTGAAGGCTATTCCCATATCCTTTTGATATTGTGAAAAGGAATTTATTGAATATGAAAACACCTTTCCTTTTTTTGCTATGCATTAGAAAATGAAATCCTTTTCCCACCTTCAATTCCAACCGAACAACCAGCTCCACGGACCGGGCAGTGTGTTCCTTTCCGATACGGAGGGGAAATCAAGAGCGAGTGCGTCGGCGAGGAAGGGAAGTGGGAGATCATTAAGATGGAGAGAGAAGGAGGAGTGTCAGACATTTGGACAGTGAAAGGCAAATGGTGCGCCGCAGAAGTAGACAAGGATATGCATATTCTATCGATTATACAGTGCCCAAGTAAGTGAATTAGAATCCAAGTTACGCAATTTTTTCTCTTTGACACATACATACCCATACCGATACCTATACCTATACCTATACCCATGCTGACATCCATGCGCACATACTCATACATATATACACATATTTATGTACATGTGTATACAGATATATCTATATATAAGTACGTATATATGTGTATATACATATACATATTTATGTACATATATATGTATATACATATACATATTTATGCACATATATATGTATATATATACATATTTATGTACATATATATATGTAAATATAAATGTGTACGTATACATATGTATCTATTTACATAAGTATGTATGCATGTTTTTTGTGTGTGTGCAAGCGCGTGTGTGTATATCAGTCGTTTTCCTTTCTCATCGCCCCTTTGGACTTGCAGTGAATCAGTGCGTTCCCTTCCGATACGGAAAGGAAATCGTGAGCGGATGCGTCGGCGAGGAAGGGAAGGTGGAGACATTTGAGTTGGTGGGAGAGGGAGGAGGGAAGTTTAAGTTGACCCTGAGCTACAGGTGGTGCGTCTCCGAAGTGGACGAGAATTTGAATGTCATGAAGATTATAAGGTGTCCGGAATTTGCTCGTAAGTGACGGAAAATTGACAAAATGCAAAGTTCATTGCTTTATATTTATGTCTATAAGTTAATGTATAATTGTTATTTAAATTGTTGATTTTGCAATTTCTGTAACAGGATCCTACTTCCTAGAGTGGTAGGTTTAGAGATAATAGTTGTTATGTTTGTTTATCAGGAAATATAGATCTTCCTCTCAGCTGTGACAGAAGGGGAGAGAAAGAAAAGAAAAAATATATATACAATATATATAGCTATATGTATGCTAGTGTAGATGTGCCTTTATATACATCGTTATTATGTATGTTAGAGTATCTGTTTTATTCTCATAGCAAAAAATCCAAAAAATGTTGTAGAATATAATTTTCAAGTTAACTGTCCATCCTGGGCAGTTCATGTTATTTTTATTATGATTCTGATATCTGTCGAAAGTGGATGTTTCCTCCCCAGCTCTGCCCAAAGAGCCACCCATGGGCGCCACCACTACGCCCACAGGTGAGGCAGTGAACCTTTTTTTAACCCAGTTCTCATAGGCGCATATTCACATAAATGCAAACTGTATGCATTTGTGTCAATAGCTTTATGTATACACAAACATGTGTAAACAGAATAGACTGCGAACAATAAGTTCGTGAATTTTGATTTAGTAAACGAAGATTATTTTGAACATGGGAGTGATATAGTCTCGAATAATGATAATGTAAACTGCGTGTTTGTGTTTGTACATATATATATATAGACTCGTATATGTGTAAATTTATTATATTCATGTGTATATATACATATATATTTGTTCTCAATGTCATTTCATAATACTTTGAAGATTTTCTGATAAAACTAAATGATAAGGATTCTATAGGATTTGAAAAAAATGCCAGTATTAGACGAATTATAGCATTTGTCTTTTTGTGTTTAGATGATAAACTGTATACCTTACCCCCAGCTCTAAGTGTACAGCCACCAGTGAACGCCACTGAATGTGTTCCCTTCCGACACAATGGAGAAATTGTGAGCGGATGCGTTGGAGAAGAAGGGGTGGAGGAGACAATCGAAATAGAGGGAGAAGGAGGAGTGATAAACAGGGAGACAGTGAGCGGCAGATGGTGCGCCTCAGCAGTAGATGAGAATCTGAATGCAGTGTCAGTTATAGCCTGCCCGACCATGCCTCGTAAGTGGAAGTTCATATATATATATATATATATATATATATATATATATATATATATATATATATATATATATATATATATATTTATATATGTATGTATATATATGTATATGTGCCTATACATGTACATACATATAAACATCAAGTTGTGCATGTATTTATTATCTATAAGTAAATGAATAAAGGAATAAGAGAAATGTGTATATATATATAGTATATACATATATATGCATATATACTCGTATGTATGTATATTTATACGAGTGTGTGCATTGGTACGTGAAAAGAAAATGAAGGTCTTTGTTAATTCCGAATATCTTGATACTTCATAGATACTTATCCTTTTTAAAAATCATATTTTCCCTTTCAGCTGTAATTGAACTGCCACCTTCAGTAACCTCCAGCGAATCCCCAGGTGAGAATGTGAACCTCTTATGTGTGATCATGTTGACATTGGTGGTTTTAACCATGTACTGTCAGTGACACTCCTCGACACATACGGACATAAATGCGCTTTCCTGTGAATATTATAAATTCACATCCCAGTACTGTATGCTATTATATATATTTATGTTCATGTGTGTATATATATTTGTTGTCAATGTCATTTCATAATACTTTGAACATTTTCTGATAAAACTTTATGATAAACATTCCATAGCATTTGATAAAATTATGCCAGTATTAGACAATCATTTTCCTCTAAGCTATAAGCTTAAAAGAGTTAGATATGAACACGAATTTTAGCATTCATCCTTTTGTGTTTAGATAATGAACTGTATACCTTACCCCCAGCTCCAAGTGAACAGCCACCAGTGAACGCCACAGCATGTGTTCCCTTCCGACACGATGGAGAAATCGTGAGCGGATGCGTTGGCGAAGAAGGGATGGAGGAGACAATCGAAATGGAGGGAGAAGGAGGAGTGATAAACAGGGAGACAGTGAGCGGCAGATGGTGCGCCTCAGAGGTAGACGAGAATCTGAATGCAGTGTCAGTTATAGCCTGCCCAACCGTGCCTCGTAAGTGAGATTTCATATATATATATATATATATATATATATATATATATATATATATATATATATATATATATATATATATATATATATATATATATATATATATATATATATATATATATATATATATATATGTATATGGGCCTATACATATACATATAAACATCTATTTATGCACTTGTTTATTTTCTATAAGTAAATGAATAAAGGAATAAGAGAAATGTGTATATATATATAGTATATACATATATATGCATATATACTCGTATGTATGTCTATTTATTTGAGTATGTGCATTTTTCGTGAGAGGAAAATGAAGGTCTTTGTCATTTCTGAATATCTTGATACTTCATAGATACTTGTCCTTTTTAAAAATCATATTTTCCCTTTCAGCTGTAATTGAACTGCCACCTTCAGTAACTTCCAGCGAATCCCCAGGTGAGAATGTAAACCTCTTATGTGTAATAATGTTGACATTGGAGGTTTTGACCATGTACTATCAGTGACACTCCTCGACACATACGGACAGAAATGTACTTACCAGTGAATACTATAAATTCATATCCCAGTACTGTATGCTGATTTAGATATCTGCTTTATATATATATATAAAATATATATATATATATATATATATATATATATATATATATATTTTTTTTTTTGTTTTCAATGTCATTTCATAAGGCTTTGAACATTTTCTGATAAAACGATAATGATTCTACAGGATTTGAGAAAAAATGTTAGTATGAGGCAATCATTTCCCACTAAGCTGTAAGCTTAGATATGTACCCGAATTTTAGCATTCGTCTTTTTGTATTTAGATGATAAACTATATACCTTACCCCCAGCTCCAAGTGAACAGCCACCAGTGAACGCCACTGAATGTGTTCCCTTCCGACACGATGGAGAAATCGTGAGCGGATGTGTTGGCGAAGAAGTTTTATTATTCATTTTGTCACGATTCCTTTATCTACTAGTCTGTTTGATTTACTATTATCAAAACTGCCAGTTTCAGATATATTTATCCTTTCTGTTAAAAAGCATTTTCCCTTTCAGACGTAACTGAAGAGCCACCGCCAGAGACCACTACCATCAATCCATTTGAGTCTCGCTCAGTTCCGAAAAAGCCTGAGTATGAAGGTAGGAAAGCATTACGTAAGCCCATGTACGTGTCGGTAATCTCTAGTTCATTCGCCCAGAGCAACTTAGATGTCTTGACCATGATCCGGTTCCAGGATTTTTAAAAATTATTTTCATCAGTTACCCCAATTGCCAAGTATTATTGTTTTCATTACCTTTATTACCTCCGCCAAATAGGTTATGCTTATGGCCGACAGCAGTGTACTTGAGAAAGATGTGATTTTATTGTAATCCTTTATGTGTGAATATTTTTATTGCATCATAAACCTTATAGTTTTGACGGAGGTATGCGCTCTCTCAGTGCTTCTAGTTGAATCTAAAACCACACTTTTGTTTCTTGTTTTTCGTTATCTGTTAAAAGATGCAATCCTTTTCCTACCCTCAGCTGAAACGGAACCGCCACCTCCAGAAAGCTTGTGCGTTCCCTTCCGATACGGAGACGAAATCGTGAACGGATGCGTGGGCGAGCAAGGGAAGGAGGAGATAATTAAGACGGAGGGAGAAGGAGGAGAGATAACCTGGTGGACAGTGAAAGGCAGATGGTGCGCCTCGGGAAATAGACGAGAATCTGAATCCCGTAACCATTAAAACTGTGTAAGTTAATTGGAATGCAAGTCACACACACACACCACGCACCACACACACACCAAAAAACACACACACACACACACACACACACATACACACACACACACACACACACACACACACACACACCAGCATGCATGCACTAACATACACTAGCACAAACATACACATAAAAACAAACAAAAACACATACACACGCAAACATCACACACAACTATACATATAAATATATATATACACATATATGTATGTTTATATATATATATATAAATATATATATATATATATATATATTAATATTTTTATATGTATATGTTTATATATACAAATATACATATAAATAATAGATATATATACACATTTTGTTTTTTTTGTTTTTATATATATATATATATATATTAAAATATATATATTTTTATATATATATATATATATATATATATATATATATATATATATATATATATGTATGTATATGTTTATGTATTTGTATTCATATATATGCATGTATCTTTATTTAGTTATTTATTTATACGTATATCAATATCTGTGCGTGTACGCGCGTATGTACATTTCTGGCTTTCCTTCCTCGTCCCCCCCCCTCCCCCCCGGACCCGCAGGCGACGTGTGCGTTCCCTTCAGCCACAAAGGGATGCTCATGAGGGGCTGCGTGGGCGGCGAGTGGTGCGCCGCAGAGGTGGACGAGGATATGAATGTCTTGAAGGCTATGAGCTGTCCGGAAATTTCTTGTAAGTGACGGAGATCTGGCTTAATGTGTAGGTTATTGCTTTGTATGCGTCTTTATATGTGAAAATATAAGAGAAGTGTATGTACCTTTATAATATCATTTTGAATTAAGAAACATGCAGTGCTCTTGGTTATCATTTTTTTTTCTTTTTCTTTAACTTCGATGGAGCTTGTGAAGTTCATGATCATATCCGACCTTCTCGATATTTTTCTGTTTGATTTAAAGGGATGAAAAGTGTCAGTTTCAGATATGTTTGTCCTTTTTTATTAGAGTGCGTTTTACCCTTTCAGCCGTGACAGAACCGCCGCTAGAGACCACTAGCACATTTGAGTATGAAGGTAGGAAAGCATTACGTAAACCCTTGTATACATTACAGTAGTCTCTAGATCTTTCAGACGCGACATCTCTGAATTTGAAGATGATTCCCGTGTCATTTTGATGTAAAAAGGAATATATTGCATAGAGAACCACATTTATTTTTTTCGCTATGTAATATAAAAGGAAATCCTTTTCCCAGCCTCAGCTGAAACGGAAGAGCCACCTTCAGAAAGTAGTGGGTGCGTTCCCTTCCGCTACGGAGAGGAAATCGTGAGCGGATGCGTTGGCGAAGAAGGGGTGGAGGAGACAATCGAAATGAAGGGAGAAGGAGGAGTGATAAACAGGGAGACAGTGAGCGGCAGATGGTGCGCCTCAGAGGTAGACGAGAATCTGAATGCAGTGTCAGTTATAGCCTGCCCGACCATGCCTCGTAAGTGGAATTTCATATATATATATATATATATATATATATATATATATATATATATATATATATATATATATATACAGTATAAAAATATATATGCATATATACTCGTATGTATGTATATTTGTGTGTGCATTGGTACGTGAGAAGAAAATGAAGGTCTTTGTCATTTCCGAATATCTTAATATTTCTAGATACTTGTCCCTTTTAAAAATCATATTTTCCCTTTCAGCTGTAATTGAACTGCC